>NC_142025.1:120884053-120996553 GCF_049901735.1 Notechis scutatus
GTTATGCTTTATTTTTTATTTATTTTATTTCTGTTTGTATTATATCTTATGTTTTTATTGATTGATTTTTTATTTATTTATTGTTTGTGTTTTGTGTATTTATGTTTTGTTTATGTTTATTTTATTTATGGTTTTATTTTTTATTTTGTTATTTGTTTTTGTATTTTATTTTTGTATTTATTATGTTTATTGATTGTTTTTTATTGTTTATTTTTATTAGGTATGTTTTATTTATTATGTTTTATTTATTTCCATGTGTATTTTTATGTTTTATTTATTTGATGTATGTTTGCTTATGTTTGTGTTTTATTTGTTATTTATTGTTATTATTGATTGGTTGTTTTTATTTATTATTTGTTTTTATAATTCAATTGATGTCCCAGCTTTGGTTATGCAGTTCATCAGGGCAGCATCTCCAACTTTCTCACAACAACCCTGTGAGGTTGAGCTGAGAACGAGAGGGACGAGCAAGCCGGCTTTTCTAAGGCGGAACTAGAACTCAACATCGCCTGGTGACAGGCCCAAAGTCACCCAGCTGGCTATGGGTTAGGCGGGACTAGAACTCACCATCTCCTAGTGATTGGCACATCCAGCCGGCTTTTCTAAGGTGGAACTAGAACTCAACATCGCCTAGTGACAGGCCCAAAGTCACCCATACGGTTAAGGCGGGACTAGAATTCCCAGTCTCCAAAGTCACCCAGTCCGCTTTCATTTCTAAGGCAGAAACTAGAACTCACGCTCCCTTGCCGTCGTCCCAAACTCAGCCCGTCTGCTGCCTTTCCTACCTAAGACAGGATTAGGAACTTACATTTCCTTGCGATTGGCACGATGGCACCCGGCCCGCTTTTCTGACGGTGGTGGGACTAGAACTCCCGGCCTCCCACTTTCTCGCCCAGCACTCAAAAGATTCCTTTATTCGGCGTGCCGGCAGCCCCCGGGAAAAAGGTGCTTTTTCACCGCAGGCTAAGTCCGGCCGGCTGGGAGATGAGTAGCTGTTTGCAGCACCACCCCCGGCCTTTTATCCCCAGAACTAGGGTGGGGCTTCGCTAGTAGCGATGGCTCTTCCGTCCCGAGGACCAGCCCATAGATTTCCACTGCTCTCCTCTCCTCTGCGCGTCAGGCACTGAACCCGGCTGTTCCTCCTCTTCCTCATCAGCCACTTCCAGACCTGGCGGCTGTTGACTTTCCATCGGAGGGCTGACGGACGGCCCGGGCTCTGCCCCTCTGTCTCTCTCCCTCTGCCAGCTCCATTCCCGCTTCCCCAGGGGTGGGATTCAAATTTTTTAACAACCGGTGGCTTGGTGGTCATGTGACTGGGGGGACGTGGCTTGGTGGTCATGTGATTGGCTGCGCGTGGCGCACTCAGTATCACTCGCATCGAGGCACGCATCTCCTCGCCAGGACTCTCATGACCGTGGGGATGCTGCAACGGTCGCAAGTGTGAAAGACAGTCATAAGTCCCTTTTTTCGGTGCCCTTGTAACTTTGAATGGTCCCTCCACACAAGCAAAGGACCAGCAAAGGAGAGAAAAACAACTCCAGAAAAGTTCCAGAGACAGGAAGTCTAGTCCTGCCAAGAATGTAATAAGGGTGAAGGGAGAGGCAGTTTCTGTCAGCAACACCAGAATGTTTCCTTCCTGCCTTCCTTACAGGATTAGCCCAGTAATTTCTTCTAACAACCGGTTCCCTGAACTGCTTAGAAGGTTAACAATCGGTTCTAGCGAATAGGTGCGAACTGGTAGAATCCCACCCTGCTCTTCCTCCTCAGAGCTCTCAGGTTGCCCTGATGCTGACCCTGACTCCCAATCTTCCTCCTCCTCCTCCTCTGATCCTCCCACTCCGCCTCTGATTCGGTTTGTGGAGGGGCCAGCGGCTGACAGGCCACAACACTTTTCCTCTTACATTTCATTCACCTGTCGCTTGCGCGTTTGATGTGCTGGGATGGGATGGGGGGAGGAGGGTATAGGGACACACTTATTCTGTCACTCCCACCCACCACCACCACCCCTTGCCCAGGTGAGACCATCGCCGCCTTCTGCTTGACTGAGAACACCAGCGGCTCCGACGCAGCCTCTATTCGGACCAGGGCCGAACTCAGCCCCTGCGGTACCTACTACACCCTCAATGGGAGCAAGCTGTGGATCAGGTGAGGTGGCCTGGGGGACGAGGGGGAGAGAAGGTGGGACAGGTGACATACCCCCCCCCTCCATCATCCAAACAATGTCTTTAAAAGGCCTTGAAATACCAGCAACTGTTCGTTTAGCGGCTGTTTGAAGTTACAGCGGCACCGAAAAACAGGACTTCAGGCCATGTTTCCCACTTAACGACCGTTGCGGCATCCCCGTGGCCATATGAACAAAATTCAGACATTGGACCAATAGACTCTTGAGGTCCGTCCTGGGGAGGGTGAGGGGTGTTTGGTGACCCCCGACCAGCTAAATCCCTGGGAAGCCGGATTCGCTTAAGGACCGTGGGACTCATTTAACCGCTGCAGGGATTTGCTTAACGGTGGGATTTGCTTAGTGACAGAAACAACAGTCGTCGTAAGTCAAGGACTGCCTGTAATTCAGGAGGAAAAGAGGTCTGGGAAATGAAGCCCCTCCCCAATTGTCTGTTCCAGACGAGAGGAGGGACCCCTTTGTGCCTCAGTTTCCCCACGTTCTGATCAGCATTAATTCCAGATTTGATTGGTCTGGATTGATTCCGGTTCTGGAGATGAGGCTGAAATTAAAATTTTCGGCCTACAAAAATATTGCTGATGAAGAATAAAACGGGGCAGAATTCCCATCGCGTCTGATTTTTCCCCCCTCACCTTTTCCACCGTCGTTAAACGAATCAGCAGTCATTAAGCAAATCAGGCTTCCGCGTTGACTGTGCTCCTCAGGTGACCCCCCCTCTTTCCTCCTCTCTCCCGCAGACAGCACGACCGTCGTAAATATGTGCCGGTTGCCTGAATTTTGCATTAGCGAGGATGCCACAACGGTCGCAAGCGCGAGGAGAAAGCTCCGTCCGCTCCCCCGCCTCCCAATTTCCGTTGTAACTTTGAACGGTTGCTAAACGAACAGTTGTAAATGAGAAGGCAAAGAGAGAAGGGGAAATAAAAAAATAACAAGGATTCAATTTCCAGAGAAGGTTTTTCAAAATTGTGCCTTTTCTCACCCAGCAATGGCGGCCTGGCCGAAATCTTCACCGTTTTCGCCAAAACGCCGCAGCAAGACGAGACGGGGAAGATAAAGGACAAGGTCACGGCCTTCATCGTGGAGCGAAGTTTTGGGGGGGTCACCAGGTGAGCTGTCAAGGGGAAACTGCCCCCCCCTCCCCAAATATCTGAGCATTGGAGTTTCCGGGGTGAGTTCCCACACACCCCTTGAGTCACTGGGGCAAAGTTTGGGGAAGGGCAGAGAAGGGGAGCACTCCCGTAGGGGTGTTCTTTGGCAGAGGTCTCCAAAAGGTGGCCCCTTTAAGACTTGTGGACTCCAAATCCCAGGAATTCCCCAGCCGGCTTCAGCTAAGACCGCAACTCTCTCTGCCTGCTTTCTCTCTTGTCATCCCTTTCTCTGCAACCTGCCTGCTTACTCCCTTGCCATCCCTTCCTCTGCAATCTGCCTGCTTACTCTCTTGTCATCCCTTCCTCTGCAATCTGCCTGCTTACTCTCTTGTCATCCCTTCCTCTGCAATCTGCCTGCTTCCTCTCTTGTCATCCCTTCCTCTGCAATCTGCCCGCTTTCTCTCTTGTCATCCCTTCCTCTGCAATCTGCCTGCTTTCTCTCTTGTCATCCCTTCCTCTGCAATCTGCCCGCTTACTCTCTTGTCATCCCTTCCTCTGCAATCCGCCTGCTTACTCTCTTGTCATCCCTTCCTCTGCAATCCGCCTGCTTACTCTCTTGTCATCCCTTCCTCTGCAATCTGCCCGCTTACTCTCTTGTCATCCCTTCCTCTGCAATCTGCCTGCTTCCTCTCTTGTCATCCCTTCCTCTGCAATCCGCCTGCTTACTCTCTTGTCATCCCTTCCTCTGCAATCCGCCTGCTTACTCTCTTGTCATCCCTTCCTCTGCAATCCACCTGCTTACTCTCTTGTCATCCCTTCCTCTGTAATCTGCCTGCTTACTCTCTTGTCATCCCTTCCTCTGTAATCTGCCTGCTCTCTCTTGTCATCCCTTCCTCTGCAATCTGCCTGCTTACTCTCTTGTCATCCCTTCCTCTGTAATCCGCCTGCTTTCTCTCTTGTCATCCCTTCCTCTGCAATCCGCCTGCTTACTCTCTTGTCATCCCTTCCTCTGCAATCTGCCCGCTTAGCTCTCTTGTCATCCCTTCCTCTGCAATCCGCCTGCTTCCTCTCTTGTCATCCCTTCCTCTGCAATCCGCCTGCTTACTCTCTTGTCATCCCTTCCTCTGCAATCCGCCTGCTTACTCTCTTGTCATCCCTTCCTCTGCAATCTGCCTGCTTCCTCTCTTGTCATCCCTTCCTCTGCATTCTGCCTGCTTTCTCTCTTGTCATCCCTTCCTCTGCAATCTGCCTGCTTACTCTCTTGTCATCCCTTCCTCTGCAATCTGCCTGCTTAGTCTCTCGTCATCCCTTCCTCTGCAATCTGCCCGCTTTCTCTCTTGTCATCCCTTCCTCTGCAATCCGCCTGCTTACTCTCTTGTCATCCCTTCCTCTGCAATCTGCCTGCTTACTCTCGTCATCCCTTCCTCTGCAATCCGCCTGCTTACTCTCTTGTCATCCCTTCCTCTGCAATCCGCCTGCTTACTCTCTTGTCATCCCTTCCTCTGCAATCTGCCCGCTTACTCTCTCGTCATCCCTTCCTCTGCAATCTGCCTGCTTTCTCTCTTGTCATCCCTTCCTCTGCATTCTGCCTGCTTCTTCTCTTGTCCATCCCTTCCTCTGCATTCTGCCTGCTTCTTCTCTTGTCATCCCTTCCTCTGTAATCTGCCTGCTTCCTCTCTTGTCATCCCTTCCTCTGCAATCCGCCTGCTTACTCTCTCGTCATCCCTTCCTCTGCAATCTGCCTGCTTACTCTCTTGTCATCCCTTCCTCTGCCTTCTGCCTGCTTCCTCTCTTGTCATCCCTTCCTCTGCATTCTGCCTGCTTTCTCTCTTGTCATCCCTTCCTCTGCATTCTGCCTGCTTCCTCTCTTGTCATCCCTTCCTCTGCAATCCGCCTGCTTCCTCTCTTGTCATCCCTTCCTCTGCATTCTGCCTGCTTTCTCTCTTGTCATCCCTTCCTCTGCAATCCGCCTGCTTCCTCTCTTGTCATCCCTTCCTCTGCATTCTGCCTGCTTCCTCTCTTGTCATCCCTCCCTCTGCAATCGCTCCGCTCTAGGGAGGGGGAGGGAAAAAAGAACAACAGGGATGGTTGAATGGGGAATTCTGGGAGTTGAAGTCCACCCGTCTTAAAAGTTGCCACGTTTGGAGATCTCTGTTCTGGGGTGTCTAACTTCCCTTCCTGTCCCCCACAGCGGCCCTCCTGAGAAGAAGATGGGCATCAAGGCGTCCAACACGGCCGAAGTCCACTTTGATAACGTCCGGGTGCCGGTGGAGAACCTTCTGGGCGCGCCAGGTGCTGGGTTCAAGGTGGCCATGAATATCCTGAACAACGGCCGCTTCGGCATGGCAGCCGCCATGGCAGGGACCATGCGGGCGCTTATCCACAAGGCAGTGAGTGGCTTTGGGGCCCCGCTTTCTTCTCAGGTGCCCCCTTGAAGTTATCATCCAGAGTGTATTCCCTCCATCCCCTTATACTGGCAGTCCTCGCTTTAACGACCGTGAGCGAGGCCCAGTTTTTCTGTGTCTAAACGAGACGGTTGTCCACTGAGTTTTGAGGTCATTTTATGACCTTTTATGCCAAGAATCATTGCTTTGGTGTGGTAATTCAGGCAGCCCTTCACTTACGACTGCAATAGAGCCCATAATTTCTGCCGGTAAGCGAGACGTTGGTCAAGTGAGTTTTGTCCTGTTTTACGACCTTGTTCCCGTTTTACGACCTTGTTCAGTGAATCACTGGGGTAGTTCAGTGAGTCCCACAGTCGTTAAGTGAAACCAGCTTCCCCGTTGACTTCACTTGGGAGGAAGGCCGCCAAAGGGGATTGTGTGACCCCCCCCAGGGACGCTGCCGCCATCATAAATACGAGTCAGTTGCCGAGTGACTGGGTTTTGATCATGTGACTGCAACGGTCGTAAGAGTGACAAATGGTCGTAAGTGTGAAAAACGGTTGTAAGTGCGAAAAACGGTCCTAAATCACTTGATTCAGTGCCCTTGTTAACGTTAAACGCTGAATGAACCGTTGCAAGTCGAGGACTAGCTGTTTCCCCGTCTAAACCCTACTCTCTTTTTATCCCTTTCTCTCCCAAAGGTGGATTTTGCCGCCAATCGGACTCAGTTTGGGGAAAAAATCCACACTTTTGGAGCCATCCAGGAAAAACTCGCCCGCATGGCGTTGCTCCACTACGTGACGGAGGTAGGGGCGTGCGCTTGCGTGGACAATCTGCAGGAGCGGGGGGTGCGGCAAGTGTCATTTCTCAGGACTGTGGGGTTCCCGACTAACTGGGCCGCCTTGAGGACTAGTATCTTAGAAAACAAATCCTGCGATACCAAAAAATTAGCGTGTAATAACGTAAAAACCCTTTTGGTGACACTTGTAGTCCTGGTCATAACGAATTGAGCCCTGAATTCCAGTCGTAAGTCATGCTGGGCATTTAAGCGGGTCAATACGGAACAGCGTCCACCAGCTCTTCTTTTGCGCCCGTCTTTAAGAGAACTCATAGTCTTAGTGGGTATTTTGGGGGTGTATTTTGGCCAGAAACGGGAATTAGACAAGCAGTTTGTGGCAAAATCGTTTTTGAGTATTTATAATTTTTATGGTATTTTATTTGATGATGTACAGGTTTTATATTGTATCCTTTTAATATGGTAATAATATGGTAATAATAATACAGTAATAATTAATAATATAATGAATATAAATTAATACTTGTATCCTTTTAATACCGTAAGATGCCCAGATTTGCCCTGTGGCAAGACGGACGGGCAATAAATTTAATAAATAAACTAAATAAATAAATAAAATTTTGCCCTGTGCCAAAATGGATGAGCAATAAATTTAATTAATTAATAAACTTAATAAATAAAAATTTTGCCCTGTGGCAAGATGGACGGGCAATAAATTTAATAAATAAACAAATAAATACAAGAAATAAATTAAACAAACAAACAAACAAATACAGTTTTAAAGTCTTAAATTGTAGTCACATGACTGCAGGATGCTACAAACAGACCTAAGTTCAACCTAATTGCTGAGTCTCCGAATTGTGATCGTGTGACAAGGGGCCTGGCCATAACTTCGAATCAAGTTCCTAAGTGGCCCCGAGCAGGAACGTCGTAACTTCAAACACTTGCTAAATGATTGGTCGCAAGTGGAGGACTTACCTGTATGTATTATATTTCTGCCCTGCCTGTCTCACCGATGCAGGAGGTTCTCGACTTACGACTGAGATTGAGCCCCAACCCTTCCGTTGCTAAGTGAGACATTGGTTCAGTGAGTTTTGCCTCATTTTACGACCTTTCCTGCCACCAGCATTAAGTGGATCACTGCCGTTGTTAAGTGAGGCACACGGTTCGTTAAGCGAATCCAGCTTCCCCATGGGGTCAGAAGGTCGCAAAAGGGGATCATACAGTGACCCAGGGGCACAACGACCGTCATAAATGCGAGTCGGTGGCTAATTTTCCTCATTTCGATCATGTGGAGAGGCGACAATGGTCGTTAAGTGTGAAAAACAGTCCGAAGCCCCTTTTTTTCCGGTGCCGTTGTAACTTCGGTCACTAAACGAACCGTTGTAAGTCGAGGAGTATTACGTATTTATTTTATTCCATTTTCACGCTGTCCGTCGCGGGAATAGGGCCCCTTCTGGACACTGTGCAGTATAATTAAAAAGGTTTAAAAGCGCTAAAAAATATTTGTTCTTTTATGCTTATGAAACTATATTTTTGGAAAACATTTTAGTCTATGGCCTACATGATCAGCGCCAACATGGACCGGGGGGCTTCTGACTTCCAGATCGAGGCGGCCATCAGCAAAGTCTTCGGCTCGGTGAGTGCTGGCGGGGGCCCAATGCAGTGAGGGTCTCTGACCTCCCCCCAGGAGACAGGAATGAAAAGAGGGAAGGGGAGGAAAGAAGGGAGGAGGGAGAACAGGAAAGGAGAGGAAGGGAGGGAGGGAGAAGAGGGAATGGGAAGGAAGGAAGAACAGGGAAGGAAGGAAGAAAAGGAAGGAAGGAGAAGATGAAAGGAAGGAAGGAAGGAAGGAGAAGAGGGAATGGGAAGGAAGGAAGAACAGGAAGGAAGGAAGAAAAGGAAGGAAGGAGAAGATGAAAGGAAGGAAGGAAGGAAGGGAGAAGAGGGAATGGGAAGGAAGGAAGAACAGGGAAGGAAGGAAGAAAAGGAAGGAAGGAGAAGATGAAAGGAAGGAAGGAAGGAAGGAGAAGAGGGAATGGGAAGGAAGGAAGAACAGGGAAGGAAGGAAGAAAAGGAAGGAAGGAGAAGATGAAAGGAAGGAAGGAAGGAAGGGAGGAAGAGGAATGGGAAGGAAGGAAGAACAGGAAAGGAAGGAAGAAAAGGAAGGAAGGAGAAGATGAAAGGAAGGAAGGAAGGAAGGAAGGGAGAAGAGGGAATGGGAAGGAAGGAAGAACAGGAAAGGAAGGAAGAAAAGGAAGGAAGGAGAAGATGAAAGGAAGGAAGGAAGGAAGGGAGAAGAGGGAATGGGAAGGAAGGAAGAACAGGAAGGAAGGAAGAAAAAGGAAGGAAGGAGAAGATGAAAGGAAGGAAGGAAGGAAGGAAGGAGAAGAGGGAATGGGAAGGAAGGAAGAACAGGAAGGAAGGAAGAAAAAGGAAGGAAGGAGAAGATGAAAGGAAGGAAGGAAGGAAGGGAGAAGAGGGAAGGGGAAGGAAGGAAGAACAGGAAAGGAAGGAAGGAGAAGATGAAAGGAAGGAAGGAAGGAAGGGAGAAGAGGGAATGGGAAGGAAGGAAGAACAGGGAAGGAAGGAAGAAAAGGAAGGAAGGAGAAGATGAAAGGAAGGAAGGAAGGAAGGAAGGAGAAGAGGAAGGGGAAGGAAGGAAGAACAGGAAAGGAGGAAGAAAAGGAAAGAAGGAGAAGAAGGAAGGAAGGAAGGGAGAAATGGGAAGGGGAAGGAAGGAAGAACGGAAGGAGGAAGAAAGGAAGGAAGGAGAAGAGGGAAGGAGAGGAAGGAAGGAAGAAAGGAAGGAAGGGAGGAAGAGGGAAGGGGAAGGAAGGAAGAACAGGGAAGGAGGAAGAAAAGGAAGGAAGGAGAAGAGGAAGGGGAAGGAAGGAGAAGAGGAAAGGAGAGGAAGGAAGGAAGGAAGGAAGGAAGGAAGGAAGGAAGGGAGAAGAGGGAAGGGGAAGGAAGGAAGGAAGAACAGGGAAGGAGGAAGAAGGAAGAAAAGGAAGGAAGGAGAAGAGGAAAGGAGAGGAAGGAAGGAAGGGAGAAGAGGGAAGGGGAAGGAAGGAAGAACAGGGAAGGAAGGAAGAAAAGGAAGGAAGGAGAAGATGAAAGGAAGGAAGGAAGGAAGGAAGGGGAGAAGAGGGAATGGGAAGGAAGGAAGAACAGGAAGGAAGGAAGAAAAGGAAGGAAGGAGAAGATGAAAGGAAGGAAGGAAGGAAGGGAGAAGAGGGAAGGGGAAGGAAGGAAGAACAGGGAAGGAGGAAGAAGGAAGAAAAGGAAGGAAGGAGAAGAGGAAAGGAGAGCAAGGAAGGAAGGGAGAAGAAGGAAGGAAGGAAGAACAGGAAGAAGGAAGAAAAGGAAGGAAGGAGAAGAGGAAAGGAGAGCAAGGAAGGAAGGGAGAAGAGGGAAGGGAAGGGGGAAGGAAGAACGGAAGGAGGAAGAAGGAAGAAAAGGAAGGAAGAGAAGAGGAAAGAAGAGGAAGGAAGGAAGGAAGGGAGAAGAGGGAAGGAAGGAAGGAAGAACAGGGAAGGAGGAAGAAGGAAGAAAAGGAAGGAAGGAGAAGAGGAAAGGAGAGGAAGGGAGAAGAGGGAAGGGGAAGGAAGGAAGAACAGGGAAGGAGGAAGAAGGAAGAAAAGGAAGGAAGGAGAAGAGGAAAGGAGAGGAAGGAAGGAAGGAGAAGAAGGAAGGAAGGAAGGAAGAAGGAAGGAAAGGAAGGAAGGAGAAGAGGGAAGGAGAGGAAGGAAAGAAGAAAGGAAGGAAGGAGAAGAGGGAAGATGAAGGAAGGAAGGAAGAACAGGGAAGGAGGAAGAAAAGGAAGGAAGGAGAAGAGGGAAGGAGAGGAAGGAAGGAAGGAACGGAGAAGAGGAAGGGGAAGGAAGGAAGGAAGGAAGAACAGGGAAGGAGGAAGAAGGAAGAAAAGGAAGGAAGGGAGAAGGAAGGAAGGAAGAACAGGGAAGAAGGAAGAAAAGGAAGGAAGGAGAAGAAGAGAAAGGAAGCAAGGAAGGAAGGAAGGAAGGAAGGAAGGAAGAAGGGAAGGGAAGGAAGGAAGAACAGGGAAGGAGGAAGAAAGGAAGGAAGGAGAAGAGGAAAGGGGAAGGAAGGAGAAGATGAAAGGAGAGGAAGGAAGGAAGGAAGGAAGGAAGGGAGAAGAGGGAAGGGAAGGAAGGAAGAACAGGGAAGGAGGAAGAAGGAAGAAAAGGAAGGAAGGGAGAAGAGGGAAGGAGAGGAAGGAAGGGCATGGCGCTGGCACTGGGCACTGGCACCGGGCATGGATCCTTTCCAGCACCACGAAGGATCTTTACCCCGATCCAGTAGGAATCCTGCTGAACCTATTTTGATCAGGAAGGAAGGAAGGAGAAAGAAAAAGAAGGAAGGAAAATGAAAAGAGAAAAATGAGAAAGGTAGGAAGGAGAGAAAAGGAAGGAAGGAAAACAAAAGAGAAAAATTGGGGGAGAGGAGAGAGACAGAGAGAGAAGGAAGGAAGGAAAATGAAAGGAAGGAAGGAAGGAGAGAAAAAGAAGGAAGGAAAATTAAAGAAGAAAGGGAAGGAAGGAAAATGAAAGAAAAATGAGGAAGGAAAGAGGGGGAAGGAAGGAAAATGAAAGAGAAAAACGGGGGAGAGAGAGAGAAGAAAGGAAGGAAAAAGAAAAAGGAAGGAAGAAGAGAAAGAAAGAGAAGGAGGAAAATGAAAGGAAAAAGGAAGGAAGGAAAACAAAAGAAAAGTGGGAAGGAGAAAGAAAAGGAAGGAAAATGAAAGGAAGGAAGGAAGGGAAATGAAAGAAAATGAGAAAGGAAGGAAGGAGAGGGAAGGAAGGAAGGAAGGAAGGAAGAGAAAGAAGCAAGGAAAATGAAAGAAAAAGGGAAGGAAAATGAAAGAAAAATGAGGAAGGAAAGGGGAAGGAAGGAATATGAAAGAGAAAAAATGGGGGAGGGAGGGAAGAGAGGAAAGAGAAGGAAGTAAAAAAGGAAGGAAAAGGAAAGAAAAGGAAGGAAGAAAAAGAAAGAGAAAAATGAGAAAGGGAGAAAAGGAGGTAGAGTGAAAAGGAAGGAAGGAAAATGAAAGAGAAAATGGAGAAGGGAGGAAGTGGGGAAAGAAAAAGAAGGTAGGAAAATGAAAGAGAAAATGAGAAAGGAGAGAAGAAGGAAAGAAAGAACATGAAAGAAAGCAGGGGAAGGAAGAAAGAAAAAGAGAGGGAGGAAAGAAGACAGAAAAAATGAAAGAAGGAGGGAAGGAAGGAAGGAATATCTGTCATATCCAGACAAAACGCTTCATTCAATATTGCTTTTATCTGTATTTTCCCCCGCCGCGTCCAGGAAGCTGCCTGGAGCGTATCAGACGAATGCATCCAGACCATGGGCGGCATGGGGTTCATGAAGGTAAATTTGGGGTGGGGCAGAGGGGTGGGGCTACTATCCCGGGTTCAAGGTAGCTTCCTTTATTTAGGTCACTGTCGAAAATCACAGCTTTAGCCAACCTGGTTTCTTATCTGCTCAGCAAACATCTCCAAGAAGGGTTTTGTTTTGTTTTTTTTTCCTTTTTACACGGCAATAAAAATTCCAGTCCTTGAACCTTTGGATTAGAAGTTATTAAATCTATATATATATAATATATATAATATATATATATAAAATATATATATAATATATATATATATATAATAGATAGATGATAGATAGATGGATGGATGGATGGATGGATGGATGGATGGATGGATGGATGGATGGATAGATGATAGAAAGATAGATAGATAGATAGATAGATAGATAGATAGATAGATAGATAGATAGATAGATAGATAGATAGATAGATAGATGATAGATAGATAGAGAGATAGATGATAGATTGATTTTAATTTTTAAAAAAATCCAGACTTTGATTTTATTTCTTTCGCCTGGTTTCCTGTTGAACTGGTGAAGATCACTAGGAAATTATCATTTGTTTAATGTCTGTTTAGAGAGAGAGATATAGTTATAGATATAGATAGATGGATGGATAGAGATATAGATGGATAGATAGAGATGATAGATAGATAGATGATAGATGATAGATAGATAGATAGATAGATAGATAGATAGATAGATAGATAGATAGATAGATAGATAGATAGACAGACAGACAGACAGACAGACAGACAGACAGATAGATAGATTTTAATTTTAAAAAAAATCCAGACTTTGATTTTATTTCTTTCGCCTTGGTTTCCTGTTGAACTGGTGAAGATCACTAGGAAATTATCATTTGTTTAATGTCTGTTTAGAGAGAGAGATATAGTTATAGATAGATAGATGGATGGATAGAGATATAGATGGATGGATAGAGATGATAGATAGATAGATGATAGATGATAGATAGATAGATAGATAGATAGATAGATAGATAGATAGACAGACAGACAGACAGACAGACAGATAGATAGATTTTAATTTAAAAAAATCCAGACTTTGATTTTATTTCTTTCGCCTGGTTTCCCGTTGAACTGGTGAAGATCACTAGGAGAAATTATCATTTGTTTAATGTCTGTTTAGTGAGAGAGATATAGTTATAGATATAGATAGATGGATGGATAGAGATATAGATGGATGGATGGATATATATATATATATATATATATATATATATATATATATATATATATATATATATATATATATATATATATATATATATATATATATATAGAGAGAGAGAGAGAGAGAGAGAGAGAGAGAGAGAGAGAGAGAGAGAGAGAGAGAGAGAGAGAGAGAGAGAGAGAGATACCATAGATAGATACCATAGATAGGTACCATAGATAGATTGATAGATAGAGAGATATAGATTAGATGGATGGATGGATAAGAGAAGAAGCAAGGCGTGCATAATGGATGTGTGTGTACACACGTCAAAAAAAATGCATTGAGGCTGGGGAATTCTGGGTGTTTGGAAGCCCACCCGGTTTAAAGCTGCCAAAGTTGAGAATCCTGGTTTGTTTCCTCAGTCTGAGAACCAAAGATTGCATTAGCTCATACGGTTTATGTGCCAATGCTCAATTATGGCTTGATCCACGCACCGGTTTCAGATCAAGCGTAGACTGGAGCATGGCACAGCATTAATGTCAGGCAAAACAGTTTGGCATCAGTCAGCTTCTCTCTCCCCCTCTCCTTCTGTTTCTCTTTCCCGTGCTGTCTTTCTCCTCCTTTCTTTCTCTCCTTTTTTCTTTCTTTTCCACCACCTCCTCTTTTCTCTTTCCCTTTTTCCTTTTTTCCCTTTCTCCTTTACCTTTTCTTTCTCCTTCTCTTTTTCTTTTCTCCTCTTCCTTTCCTCTTCTTCTCTTTCTCCTTCTTTTCTTTCTCCTTTCTCCTCCTTATTCTCTTTCTCCCTCTCTTTTTCTTTTCTTTCTCCTTCTTTCCTTCTCCTTTCTCCTCTTTCTCTTTCTCCTTTCTCCTTCTCTTTTTCTTTCTTTTTCTCCTCTTCCTTTCCCCTTCTTCTTTCTCTTCTTTTCTTTCTCCTTTCTCCTCTTTCTCCTTCTCTTCTTTCTTCTATTTCTGTTTCTCCTTCCCATTTTCTTTCTCTTTTCCCCTTCTCTTTTTCTCCTTTTCCTCTTTCTCTACCTTTTCTTTCTCCTCTTTTCTTTCTCCTTATTCTTTTTCCCCTCTTTCTCCTTTCTCTTTCCCCTCTCCTTTCTCCTTCTCTTTTTCTTCCTTTTTCTCCCTTTCCCTTCTTCTCTTTCTCACTCTTTCTCTCTCTCTTCTCTTCTTTCTGTTTCTCCTTCCCTTTCTCCTTTCTCTTTTTCTTTTTCTCCTCTTCCTTTCTCCTTCTCTTTCTCACTCTTTCTCCTTTCTCCTCTCTCTCCTTCTCTTCTTTCTTCTCTTTCTGTTTCTCCTTTGCTTTCTTCTTTCTCTTTTTATCCTTTTCCCCTTTCTCCTTTACCTTTTCTCTCCTTTTCTTTCTCCTTTCTCCTCCTTGTTCTTTCCCCCCTCTTTTCTTTCTCCTTCCTTCTCTTTCTCCTTTCTCTTTCTTTTCCCTTCTCTTTTCTTTTTTTCTCCTCTTCCTTTCCCCTTCTTCTTTCTTTCTCTCTTTCTCCTTTCTCCTCTCCTTCTCTTTCTTCTCTTTCTCCTTCCCTTCTTTCTCTTCTTCTTCTCTTACTCCTCCTCCCCCTCTTCCTCGTCCTCCCCATCTTGATTTCCCCCCGCGGCAGGAAAGCGGTGTGGAACAAGTGATGCGAGATTTGCGCATCTTCCGAATCTTCGAAGGCACCAACGACATCTTGCGGCTTTTCATTGCCCTCTACGGGTTCCAGGTGGGTGACTTTTTAGGGACAGGTGAGATTTGGAGGACCTGCCTTAAAGGCCAGGGGTGGGATAGGTCTGACCCTCCCTGACCCAGAAGGGTTGTGAGTAAGAAAATCCAGGTTTAATCCTGTCTGCCTGCTTTTCTCTTCGGTCCAGAACGCCGGGAACCAGCTTCGGGGTTTGCAACAAGCCGTCAAGAACCCCTTTGGTAATGCCGGGTTGTTGGTCAGCGAGGCGGGAAACGAGTCCGCAGGTACGCACTTCTTCCCGATCAGGTGTGTGGGGGGAAGAAGACACGAGAGGACGTGGGAGGAACCCTGCCGGCGGGTGGCGTCACTGGAGGGCGGCAATTCACGGCTTGGCCACTAAGCCAGGATGTGTGGCAAACCATCATGGCTTCCTACACACACACACACCCTGAAAAAGATCGCAGGATGCGGGGCTGTCCGCCAATCGGGCCTCTCGCGACGTTAGACAAATTATTTCTCCAGAAATCTCCCTCTACAGCAGAGTTTTCCAACCTTGAAGTTTTAAGATTTGTGGACCTCAACTCTCTCTGCCTGCTTTACTCTCTTGTCATCCCTTCCTCTGCAATCTCTCCACTCTAGGAAGTAGGAGGAAAACGACAACAGGCATGGTTGAATTCTGGGAGTTGAAGTCCACAAGTGTTAAATCAGGGAGTCCCCAACCTTGGCAACGTAAAGTCTTAAAGCGACCAAGGTTGGAGACCACCTAATTTAAGCCTGGAGGACTCCAATTCCCAGAATTCCCCAGCCAGCTTCGCTAAGACTTCAACTCCTCTCTGCCTGCTTCCTCTCTTGTCATCCCTTCCTCTGCAATCTCTCCGCTCTAGGAAGTAGGAGGAAAACGACAACAGGCATGGTTGAATTCTGGGAGTTGAAGTCCACAAGTGTTAAATCAGGGGGTCCCCAACCTTGGCAACGTAAAGTCTTAAAGTTGCCAAGGTTGGAGACCCGCTGATTTAAGACCGGCGGACTCCGACTCCCAGAATTCCCCCAGCCAGCTTCGCTAAGACTTCAACTCTCTCTCTGCCTGCTTCCTCTCTTGTCATCCCTTCCTCTGCAATCTCTCTGCTCTAGGAAGTAGAAAAAAATGAGCTATGGTTGAATGGAGGATTCTGGGAGTTGAAGTCCACAAGTCTTAAAGTGCCCAAGGTTGGAGACCCCTGACCTAAAGTCCTAGAGGTAGCAAACGCCTCCATTCTCGAAGGTGAACTGCTCCTGACATTGGAGGCTCTCTAGTTATCGGTTTGTCCTCGTCTCAACGACCGCGACTGAGCCCCAAATTTATGGTGCTAACCGAGGCATCAATTAAAGGGAATGTTAAGCTTCCTTGCCCCGCTCGTTCAGGGAATCCCTGCCGTTGTTAAATGGGTTGGTTCAGTGAATCTGGCTCTCCGCCACTGAATGTTTCCTCATCAGAAGGTCGCAAACGGGGGTCGCATGACCTTCTGGGTCATAAATACGAGTCAGTGGCCCAGTGTCTTGAGTTTTGATCCCATGACCAACCCTCATGCCTTAAGTCACTTTTTCCCCCAGTGCTGTTGGAATGTCGGTCACTAAATAAACTGCCTTTATGTGAGGACTACCTGAAATTTGTGGCTAACAGATCCAGCCTTTTTCCAGCAAGTCTGTCTCTTCTTCTTCTTCTTCTTCTTCTTCTTCTTCTTCTTCTTCTTCTTCTTCTTCTTCTTCTTCTTCTTTTCTTCTTCTTCTTCTTCTTCTTCTTCTTCTTCTTCTTCTTCTTCTTCTTCTTCTTCTTCTTCTTCTTCTTCTTCTTCTCCTTCTCCTTCTCCTTCTCCTTCTCTCCTTCTCCTTCTCCTCCCTCTCCCTCTCCTTCTTCCTCCCCCCCTCCTCCTACTTTCTTCTTCTTCTTCTCCTTCTCCTCCCTCTCCCTCTCCCTCTCCCTCTCCCTCTCCTTCTTCCTCCCCCTCCTCCTACTTTCTTCTTCTTCTTCTCCTTCTCCTCCCTCTCCCTCTCCCTCTCCCTCTCCTTCTTCCTCCCCCTCCTCCTACTTTCTTCTTCTTCAGATTACAGAGGAAGGGATGATGAGAGAAAGCGGGCAGATGACAGAGGAAGGGATGACGAGAGAAAGCGGGCAGATTGCAGAGGAAGGGATGACAAGAGAGTAAGCAGGCAGATTACAGAGGAAGGGATGACGAGAGAAGCAGGCAGATTACAGAGGAAGGGATGAAGAGAGTAAGCAGGCGATTGCAGAGGAAGGGATGACAAGAGAGAAAGCGGCAGATTGCAGAGGAAGGGATGACAAGAGAGAGCAAGCGGCGATTGCAGAGGAAGGGATGACAAGAGAGTAAGCAGGCAGATTGCAGAGGAAGGGATGACAAGAGAGAAAGCGGCAGATTGCAGAGGAAGGGATGACAAGAGAGAAAGCGGCAGATTGCAGAGGAAGGGATGACAAGAGAGAAAGCGGGCGATTGACAGAGGAAGGGATGACGAGATGAGAAAGCGGGCAGATTGCAGAGGAAGGGATGACAAGAGAAGCAAGCAGGACGGATGACGAGAGAAGGACGAGCAGACTGGCAGAGGAAGGGATGACAGAGGAAGGATGACGGAGGACGACAGAGAAAGCAGCGCGATTGCAGAGGAAGGGATGACAAGAGAGCAAGCGGCGATTGCAGAGGAAGGGATGACAGAGAGCAAGCGGCGATTTCGGCAGAGGAAGGGATGACAAGAGAGCAAGCAGGCTGATTGCAGAGAGGAAGGGATGACAAGAGAATGCAGAGCAGATGACAGAGGGCGATTGCAGAGGAAGGGATGACGAGAGCAAGGCAGATTGCAGAGGCAGGCGATGAAGAGAGCAGCGCCAGATTGCAGAGGAAGGGATGACAAGAGAGCAAGCAGATTGCAGAGGAAGGGATGACAGAGAGAAGCAGGCGATTGCAGAGGAAGGGATGACGAGAGAGGAAGCAGGCAGATTGCAGAGGAAGGGATGACGAGAGAGAAAGCGGGCAGATTACAGAGGAAGGGATGACAAGAGAGAAAGCAGATTACAGAGGAAGGGATGACAAGAGAGAAGCAGGAGCAGCAGAGGAAGGATGACAAGAGAGCGCAGGCGGATTGCGAGAGGAAGGGATGACAAGAGAGCAAGCGGGCAGATTGCGAGAGGACGGGATGACAAGAGAGAAAGCGGGCGATTGCAGAGGAAGGCGGATGACCACGAGAGCAAGCGGCGATTGCAGAGGAAGGGATGACCAGAGAGAGCCAGGCGATGGCAGAGGAAGGGATGACAAGAGAGCAAGCCGAGCGAGGAAGGGAGCGATTGCGGACGACAGAGAGCAAGCGGCGATTGCAGAGGAAGGGATGACAAGAGAGCAAGCAGGCAGATTACAGAGGAAGGGATGACAAGAGAGAGAATACAGAGGAAGGAATGACGAGGGAGCAGATTGCAGAGGAAGGGATGACAAGAGAGAAAGCAGGCAGATTGCAGAGGAAGGGATGACAAGAGAGAAAGCGGGCAGATTACAGAGGAAGGGATGACAAGAGAGAAAGCAGGCAGATTGCAGAGGAAGGGATGACAAGAGAGAAAGCAGGCAGAAGAGAGGCAGATTACAGAGGAAGGGATGACAAGAGAGAAAGCGGGCAGATTGCAGAGGAAGGGATGACGAGAGAGAAAGCGGGCAGATTACAGAGGAAGGGATGACAAGAGAGAAAGCGGGGATTGACAGAGGAAGGGATGACAAGAGAGAAAGCAGGGAGATTGCAGAGGAAGGGATGACAAGAGAGGAGCGGCAGATTGCAGAGGAAGGGATGACACGAGAGCAAGCGGCAGATTGCAGAGGAAGGGATGACAAGAGGAAGGAGATGCAGAGGAAGGGACGAGAGAAGCAGGCGATTGCAGAGGAAGGGATGACAAGAGAGTAAGCGGGCAGATTGCAGAGGAAGGGATGACAAGAGTAAGCAGGCAGATGGCAGAGGAAGGACAGAGAGAAGCGGCGATGACTGAGAAGGAGAGGATGACAGAGCGGGCAGATTGCAGAGGAAGGGATGACAAGAGAGAAAGCGGGCAGATTGCAGAGGAAGGGATGACGAGAGCAAGCAAAGCGGGCCGGGATGACAGAGGAAGCGGATGACAGAGGAGAGAGAAGCGGCGATTGCAGAGGAAGGGATGACAAGAGAGTGTGCAAGCGGCGATTGCAGAGGAAGGGATGACGAGAGAGAGCAAGCGGCGATTGCAGAGGAAGGGATGACAAGAGAGCAAGCAGGCGATTGCAGAGGAAGGGATGACAAGAGTAAGCAGGCGGATTGCAGAGGAAGGGATGACAAGAGAGAGTAAGCAGGCGGATTGCAGAGGAAGGATGACAAGAGAGGAGGGATGACAAGAGAAAGCGGCGATTGCAGAGGAAGGGATGACAAGAGAGCAGCGCGGCCGGCAGAGGACACAGGAGGACGAGGAAGAGAGAAGCAGGCAGATTGCAGAGGAAGGGATGACAAGAGTAAGCAGGCAGATTGCAGAGGAAGGGACGATGCAGAGAGGTGCAAGCAGGCGATTGCAGAGGAAGGGATGACAAGAGAGAAAGCGGGCAGATTACAGAGGAAGGATGACGAGAGAGCAAGCGGCGGATTGCAGAGGAAGGGATGACGAGAGAAGCGGCGATTGCAGAGGAAGGGATGACAAGAGAGCAAGCGGCGATTGCAGAGGACGGGATGACAAGAGAGCAAGAGCGGCGATTGCAGAGGAAGGGATGACAAGAGAAAGCAGGCAGATTGCAGAGGAAGGGATGACAAGAGAGAAAGCAGGCAGATTACAGAGGAAGGGATGACAAGAGAGTAAGCAGGCAGATTGCAGAGGAAGGGATGACAAGAGAGAAGCAGGCGATTGCAGAGGAAGGGATGACAAGAGAGAAGCGGCAGATTGCAGAGGAAGGGATGACAAGAGAAAGCAGGCGATTGCAGAGGAGGGGATGACAAGAGAAGCAGATTGCAGAGGAAGGGATGACAGAGAGCAAGCAGGATTGGCAGAGGAAGGGATGACAAGAGAGAGCAAGCGGCGATTGCAGAGGAAGGGATGACGACCAAGAGAGCAAGCGGCAGATTGCAGAGGAAGGGATGACAAGAGAGAAAGCGGCGATTGCAGAGGAAGGGATGACAAGAGAGAAGCAGGCGGATTGCAGAGGAAGGGATGAGACAAGAGAGAGCGAGGAAGGCAGGCGGATTGACAGAGGAAGGGATGACAAGAGAGCAAGCGGCAGATTGCAGAGGAAGGGATGACAAGAGAGAAAGCGGCAGATTGCAGCAGAGGAAGGATGATGACGAGAGCAAGCGGCTGATTGCAGAGGAAGGGATGACAAGAGAGAAAGCGGCGGATTGCAGAGGAAGGAGATGACGAGAGAGCAAGGCAGGCGATTGCAGAGGAAGGGATGACAAGAGGAAAGCGGCAGACAGAGAGGAAGGATGACGAGAGCGCAGTTGCGATTGCAGAGGAAGGGATGACAAGAGAGCAAGCAGCTGATTGCAGAGGAAGGGATGACAAGAGCAAGCCGGCAGATTGCAGAGGAAGGGATGACGGAGAAGAGCGGGAGCGGGCGATTGCAGAGGAAGGGATGACCAGAGCAAGCAGGATGACAGAGGAAGGATGACAAGAGAGCAAGCAGGCAGATTGCAGAGGAAGGGATGACAAGAGAGTAAGCGGCAGATTGCAGAGGAAGGGATGACAAGAGAGCAAGCGGGCGATTGCAGAGGAAGGAGACAGAGGATTGCAGAGGAAGGGATGACAAGAGAGCAGGCAGATTGCAGAGGAAGGGATGACGAGAGAAAGCAGGCAGATTGCAGAGGAAGGGATGACGAGAGAGAAAGCAGGCGGATTGCAGAGGAAGGGATGACAAGAGAGTAAGCAGGCAGATTGCAGAGAGGAAGGGATGACAGGAGAGAGCAAGCGGCGGATTGCAGAGGAAGGGATGACAAGAGAGAAAGCGGGCAGATTGCAGAGGAAGGGATGACGAGAGAGAAAGCGGGCAGATTACAGAGGAAGGAATGATGAGAGAAAGCGGGGAGATGACAGAGGAAGGGATGATGAGAGAAAGCGGGCAGATTGCAGAGGAAGGGATGACAAGAGAGAAAGCGGGCAGATTACAGAGGAAGGAGGACGACGCGAGAGAGCAGAGCGCATGACAGTGCAGAGGAAGGGATGACAAGAGAGTAAGCGGGCAGATTGCAGAGGAAGGGATGACAAGAGAGTAAGCAGACGGATTGCAGAGGAAGGGATGACAAGAGAGTAAGCAGACGGATTGCAGAGGAAGGGACGACGAGCAAGAGAGCATGCGAGGAGCGGGATGCAGAGGAAGGGATGACAGAGAGAGGGAGACAGAGAGCAAGCGGCGGATTGCAGAGGAAGGGATGACAAGAGAGCAAGCGGCGATTCAGGGAAGGAGGAAGGGATGACCAAGAGAGAAAGCCGGCTGATTGCAGAGGAAGGGATGCACGAGAGAAAGCAGGCAGATTGCGAGAGGAAGGGATGACAGAGAGATTGCGAGCAGGCTGATTGACAGAGGAAGGATGACGAGAGAGAGAGGCGACGACAGGGCGGATTGCAGAGGAAGGGATGACACAGAGAAAGCCGCAGATTGCAGAGGAAGGGATGACAAGAGAGAGCAAGCGGCAGAGGAAGGGATGACGCAGAGGAGAGGACGAGAGAGAAAGCGGCGATTGCAGAGGAAGGGATGACAAGAGAGCAAGCAGGCAGATTGCAGAGGAAGGATGATGAGCGAGGATGACAAGAGAGAAAGCGGCAGATGGCAGAGGAAGGGATGACAAGAGAGTAAAGCGGCAGATTGGCAGAGGAAGGGATGACGAAGAGAGCAAGCGGCGATTGCAGAGGAAGGATGACGAGAGAGAGCAGCGGCGATTGCAGAGGAAGGGATGACAAGAGAGCAAGCCGGCAGATTGCAGAGGAAGGGATGACAAGAGTAAGCAGATTACAGAGGAAGGAATGATGAGAGAGGAGGCAGATTGCAGAGGAAGGACAAGAGAGCAGAGGCGCGATTGCAGAGGAAGGGATGACAAGAGCAAGCAGGCGATTGCAGAGGAAGGGATGACAAGAGAGCAAGCGGCAGATTGCAGAGGAAGGGATGACAAGAGAGCAAGCGGCTTGGATTGCAGAGGAAGACGACGACAGAGAAGGCGGCAGATTGCAGAGGAAGGGATGACAAGAGAGGAAGCCGGCGATTGCAGAGGAAGGGATGACAGAGAGCAGCGGCAGGCGATTACAGAGGAAGGGATGACAAGAGAGCAAGCGGCGATTGCAGAGGAAGGGATGACAAGAGAGCAAGCGGCGATTGCAGAGGAAGGGATGACAAGAGAGCAAGCGGCGATTGCAGAGGAAGGGATGACAGGCAGAAGAGGAAGGATGACAAGAGAGCAAGCCGGCAGATTACAGAGGAAGGAATGACGAGAGCCAAGCAGATTGCAGAGGAAGGGACGACAAGAGAGCAAGCGGCAGATGCAGAGAGGAAGGGATGACAAGAGCAAGGCAGATTGCAGAGGAAGGGATGACAAGAGAGCAAGCGGCGATTGCAGAGGAAGGGATGACAAGAGAGCAAGCAGGCAGATTGCGGAAGAGGAAGGGTTGACAAAGAGCAGTAAGCGGCGATTGCAGAGGAAGGATGACGAAGAGAGGCCCGATTGCAGAGCGAGGACGACAGAGCACGGCAGCGGATTGCAGAGGAGGGACAAGAGAGAAAGCGGCGATTGCAGAGGAAGGGATGACAAGAGAGCAAGCGGCGATTGCAGAGGAAGGGATGACAAGAGAGCAAGCGGCGATTGCAGAGGAAGGGACGACAGAGAGAAAGCGGCGATTGCAGAAGGGATGAGAGAAAGCGGCGATTGCAGAGGAAGGACGACGCCAGGCAGATTGCAGAGGAAGGGATGACAAGAGAAAGCAGGCAGATTGCAGAGGAAGGGATGACAGAGAGAGCAGCAGGCGATTGCAGAGGAAGGGATGACAAGAGAGTAAGCAGGCAGATTGCAGAGGAAGGGATGACAAGAGTAAGGCAGATTACAGAGGAAGGGATGACAAGAGGGCAGATTGCAGAGGAAGGGATGACAAGAGAGAAAGCAGGCAGATTGCAGAGGAAGGGATGACAAGAGTAAGCGGGCAGATTACAGAGGAAGGGATGACGAGAGTAAGCAGGCAGATTGCAGAGGAAGGGATGACAAGAGAGAAAGCGGGCAGATTACAGAGGAAGGGATGACGAGAGAAAGCGGGCAGATGACAGAGGAAGGGATGACGAGAGAAAGCGGGCAGATTGCAGAGGAAGGGATGACGAGAGAGCGGGGCAGATTGCAGAGGAAGGGATGAGAGGAAGCACGGCTTGCGAGGAAGGGAGCAAGAGAGCCAGGCAGATTGCCAGAGGAAGGATGACAACGGCAGACTGCAGAGAAGGATGACAGAGGAGCAAGCGGATGACACGAGAGAGCAAGGGATGACAGAGGAAGGGACGACGAGATTGCAGGCAGATTGCAGCAGATGAGAGAGAGCAAGAGCGGGCAGAGCAGAGGAAGCGGATGACAAGGAGACAAGAGAGCAAGCGGCAGATTGCAGAGGACGGATGACGAAGAGAGCAAGCGGCAGATTGCAGAGGAAGGGATGACAAGAGGCAAGCAGGCGATTGCAGAGGAAGGGATGACAAGAGAGCAAGCAGGCGGATTGCAGAGGAAGGGATGACAAGAGAGAGCCGGCGAGGGACGGATGACAGAGCAGAGGAAGCGGGGATGACAGAGAGGAAGCGGCAGATTGCAGAGGAAGGGATGACAAGAGAGCAAGCGGGCAGATTGCAGAGGAAGGGATGACCAGAGAGTAAGCGGCGATTGCAGAGGAAGGATGACGAGAGAGCAAGCGGCGATGGCAGAGGAAGGGATGACGAGAGAAGCGGGCAGATTGCAGAGGAAGGGATGACAAGAGAGCAAGCGGCGATTGCAGAGGAAGGGATGACAAGAGAGAAAGCAGGCAGATTGACAGAGGAAGGGATGACAAGAGAGTAAGCAGACGGATTGCAGAGGAAGGGACGACAAGAGAGAAAGCGGGCAGATTACAGAGGAAGGGATGACGAGAGAGGAAGCGGAGATTGCAGAGGAAGGGATGACAGAGGGGCAGAGACAGCAGAGGAAGGATGACAAGAGAGCAAGCGGCGATTGCGAGAGGAAGGGATGACAAGAGAGAAAGCAGGCTGATTGCAGAGGAAGGGATGATGAGAGAGTAAGCAGGCAGATTGCAGAGGAAGGGATGACAAGAGTAAGCAGGCGGATTGCAGAGGAAGGGATGAAAAGAGAAAGCAGGCAGATTACAGAGTAAGGAATGACAACAGAGAAAGCAGGCAGATTACAGAGGAAGGGATGACAAGAGAGAAAGCAGGCAGATTGCAGAGAGGAAGGGATGAAGCGATTGACAGAGCAAGGATGACAGAGTGCGGCAGATTGCAGAGGAAGGGATGACGGAGAGAAAGCGGGCGATTGCAGAGGAAGGGATGACAAGAGGAAGCAGGGCGATTGCAGAGAAGGAGACGGGATGAGCAGAGAAGCAGGCAGATTACAGAGGAAGGGATGACGAGAGGGGGCAGATTGCAGAGGAAGGGATGACAAGAGAGTAAGCGGGCATGAGCAGAGGAAGGGATGACAAGAGAGCAAGAGGCAGAGGAAGGCCGGATGACGAGAGAGCAGGGGACTGACAAGAGGAGAGGAAGGATGAGCAGATTGCACAGAGGAAGGGATGACAAGAGCGAAGCGGCGATTGAGAGGAAGGAGACAAGCAGGAGCGGCGATTGCAGAGGAAGGGATGACAAGAGAGAAAGCAGGCAGATTGCAGAGGAAGGGATGACAAGAGAGAAAGCGGGCAGATTGCAGAGGAAGGGATGACAAGAGAGTAAGCAGGCAGATTACAGAGGAAGGGATGACGAGAGGGAGGCAGATTGCAGAGTAAGGGATAACAAGAGAGAAAGCAGGCAGATTGCAGAGGAAGGGATGACAAGAGAGAAAGCAGATTGCAGAGGAAGGGATGACGAGAGTAAGCAGGCAGATTGCAGAGGAAGGGATGACAAGAGAGTAAGCAGGCAGATTGCAGAGGAAGGGATGACAAGAGTAAGCAGGCAGATTACAGAGGAAGGGATGACAAGAGAGTAAGCAGGCAGATTGCAGAGGAAGGGATGACGAGAGTAAGCAGGCAGATTGCAGAGGTGTCTCGTGTTTATGACGGCTACAGTGTCCTGGGAGCCCAGCCGGTTCCGAAAAGTCAAAGGAGGCAGCTGGATTCGGTTTAACGCCCACTTAACGACCGCTTAGCAATTCGCTAAGCAACCGCAGCGCTCGGCTTCGCAGCTGTGACCAGGAATTAATATATTATTAAAAGGTTAATAATAATATAATATACTGTAATCGATTGAATTAGATTGAGTAAGAAAATGAATATAAGTTAACTAAAGATGAAATATAGTTTTGAAAGACAATAACTGTAACGTTAACAATAATACAACAATTGATAAATGTGATATAAAATATTGATTGGAATGGTTATAAATATAAACAAGTAAGAAATGTATGATTATGAGCACAAGAGATACGTACCCAACCGACACACCAACGGTGTGGTTTTATTTGTTTGTCTTTGTTATAACATAAAAAAAACTTTTCAAAAATAAATAAATAAAAAGAGGAGAGGAGAGGGGAGGAGCGGGGAGGAGCTGGCGTCGCGACGGTACGGTCTGCAATCGAGCTCCGAGATTGCAGCCGATATCTCAGCCCCTGGTCGGTCCAAACGGACCTAAACCGTCCCGTAGAGAGGGTGATAGTGAAGGGCGCATCCTGTGGATCCCAGGGACATCGCAAAGTCCCTGGTTGATCGAGGAGAAGCCCTTTTGCCAGCGGCTGAGAGGCAGCCATTAAGCTACTGAAGTTGGGACAGCTCCGGAACGGAAGAGACTAAAAGATAAATAAATTGAGGACGGCCTGGACCAAGCCTGCTTCTCTCTGCCGTTCGCGAGATTTCAACGGACTCCCCTTTTTACTCTCTTTTATTTTCCCTTTCTCTCCAAACTTCCAGAAGAGCAGTTTATGCTGAAACAGATTGCGGATAGCGCCATCGATATCTATGCCATGGTGGTCGCTCTTTCCAGGTGAGCCTTGGATGCCCCTCCCCAAGATCCTCTGCCTGGGCAAATGTCCTTTTGTATTTGCTGGCAAAGGAACAGCCGCCCTACAGAACAGTGGCGGCTAACCTTTTTGGGCTCCTGTGCCGAAAATTGCGTGCATCGCTCGCTAGCGTGCCAGCACCCAGAAGGCAATGTGCACGCACGCACGTCCCCCCAATTTACCTGCATGGCTACCAGCTGATTTTCGGGCCTTTTTCAGCCTGCCAGAGGCTCGAGGGAGCGTCTGCAGTGCAGGCGAAGGAACAGGCCTGTTTCGTCACTTCCCGTATTTCCGGAAATACAAGGAGTGACTAAACGGGCCTGTTTTTCGGCCTCCAGCCTGCAGAGGCTTCCCCGAGCCTCTGGCAGGCAAAAGGCCCAAAATCAGCTGGGAAGCGCGCGCATGCTCAATGCGGGTAATTTTGCCTGGGCTCGCGTGCCCACACAAGTGGCTCTGCATGCCATCTGTGGCACGCGTGCCATAGGTTTGCCATCAAGACTCCAGAAGATAGGCTTGAGATACAGAAGGATCTCGGCAGACTTGAACCCTGGGGCCTATCTAACAAAATGAAATTCGGTGTATGTGATGACCCAAAAGGGGCGTGGCACAAAGGCAACCCAGTCAGATAATCCCTAAGAGTCCCTTTTACTATCTCCAAACTTTGCCCCTCAATGTCCTGGTTACCTTCTGGGCTGGAGAAAAACTCTCCCAGGTAAACAGCCTTTGGGCTGCCGAGAATCAAGTCCAAAATGTGGCCAACAAAAACGGTAACTTAAAGTCCAATCAAGGCAAAATGAGGTCCTTTAGTCCGGCAGGGCAGGAGAAGGAATTTCAGACGTGAAGGCACGGCGGTAATTCAACAAGGTTGGGAGGATGCCAGGAACACAGATAATCAAAGTCAACACAAGATAAACTCACGTTTGGTTCCCAGCAAATGCCGTTCTCAGCTTGCATGTCTTTTACACTCTCTTCCCAGCTGCAGCTAATGGAGAGGATCAGGGCCCTTTCCTCCCCCATAAGCCACCCAACCCACATTGCTCCCTTCTCCATTCCTCCCTGCATGCCCTAGGATGAAGAGGGGGTAGTGGGCCTGGGTCTTTCTCTGAACTCCCTCTCCCTTGTTCTACCTCTCTCCTTCTGCTCTGCCCAGCTGGACTTTGCCCTCCACCAGTTTCCTCCACCAGCCAGCAGAGCCATACTCCCACTCCCTGTCGGCTGTTCGTCTTCCTCCTCCTCAGATGACGGGGGCATGACAGTGTAGAGAAAAATGAGATTTTACACATAGGCAAGGGGGAAAAAAGCAGATAGACAGGTACTGGATAGATGTACCAGTAGTAGCTCCGTAGTAGTAACTGTGAATGGGATCTTGGGAGCCGTAGTCACTTAAACATGCGCCAGCTGTGTGCTGCAGCTACCCAAAAGGGCCTAGGGTGCATTAACAGAGGGACAGAATCATTAAGGTCATCGAAACCCAGCAAAAGGTGAAACTAGCTAGATATATAAACAGATCAGCTGAACAGAACAAAAAAAAAAGCACGTGCATCTTACAGACCCACTTTGACTTTGGCTGAAGAAACAAGGATGTATGAAGGTGTAGGACGAATGTTTATCCTTCATCCCAAAGAAGTAATTCACAATCAGCTGTTAGAAAACAAAAATGGCAGAAGGAAAAAAAATTAAGGAACTTAGAGCAAAATAAATCGTATTTGGAACGGAGCGTAAAAAGAAGCTGAAGATTAATATTTGGGAGATGCTCGCGGCTAGAAGAACACAATAAGTTTCTGGGATATTTGACAGCAGAGATTTTGAACCCTTCTTGTTAAACCTTCAAAGATGTGTGAGACATGAAGGACCTCACTCCAAGTTCTTCCAACTAGCTGCATCCTGTCAACCCAACCTTGTAGTTCAATGCACTAATAAACAATTTATATACCAAAAACAAACAAACAGAGGGACAGAATCACGTGAAATATTAGTACTGCTTTAAAAGCCCACAGTAAGACCCCAGAAATCCCTATGGGTTTTTCCCCCCCTACCTCCTAGAGGAGAGATTGCAGAGGAAGGGATTGAAAGAGAGTAAGCAAACCACAGTGGCGAATGCGCATCGCAGGAAGTGTTCATCGCCGCTTTATAATGCCTTGGTAAGGAGATCCTTGGCACCCTGCATCCAGTTTTGGTCACTGTGATGTTAAAAGGACGTTGAGACTCTAGAAAGAGTGCAGAGAAGAGCAACAAAGGGGATTAGGGGACTGGAGGCTAAAACATACGAAGAACAGTTGCAGGAACTGGGTATATGTCTAGTTTGATTAAAAGAAGGATTGGGGGGATATGATAGCAGTCTTCCAATATTTGAGGGGCTGCCCCAAAGAAGTCAATTCTTCAAAGCCCCAGAAGGCAGGACAAGAAACAACAGATGGAAACTGATCCAGGAGAGAAGCAACCTGGAATTCAAGATAAAAATATCCTAACAGTGAGGACAATTAGCCAGTGGAACTGCTTGCCACCAGAAGTTGTGGGGGCTCCCAACACCGGAGGCTTTTAAGAAGAGACTGGACAGCCCTTTTTGTCTGGAATGGTGTGGGGTTTCCTGCCTGCACGGGGGGTTGGACTAGAGGACCTCTAAGGTCCCTTCCAACTTTGTTATTCTTTTATTCTCCAGGGGAATCTTTAAAATGTAGGCAGGAAAGGATCGATTTGGGGGTCCAGGAAGGGAGAACGCGGTTCTGAGCCTTGGAGAGCAGACAAATGAGATGTCTAGTCCAGTTTTAAATATCTCTTTGGTTCAGTTCCTCCCTGCCGAAACGTCCCGTTTTTGTAACTCAGGTGCGAGTCTTACCTTCTCTTTGATTTCACTCACCTCCTCGGTTTGTTGTCGACAGAGCATCTCGGGCACTGGAGGAAGGACAGGCCACGGCCCAGCACGAGAAGATGTTGTGTGAGACCTGGTGCATGGAGGTAGGCCTCCTTGGGGGAAGGATTGAGGGGTGTGTGTGTTTAAGGATCTCTGGAGGGGCTGTCCCTGGACAGGGAGGGGGAGGTAGGGAGGGAGAAAGATGGGGAGGGGGTTGGAGCTGACAGGTGGTTCAGGAAAGCACCTGAGGCACAGGTTCATCCCAAATGTTCAGCAGTCTTAAAGGAGGGAGGAGGAGAGAGAGAGAGAGAGAGAAAAGAGAAAGAGGCAGGAAGGAGAGATTGAGAGAGAGAGAGAGAAAAAGGGAAGGAAGGAAGAAAAGAAAAGAAAAAGGGAGGAAAGGAAAGGAGGAGGAAAGGAAATAACGAAGGGAGAGAAAGAGGGAGGGAGGAGAAAGGAAGAGAAAAGGAAGGAGGAAAAGGAAGGAAGGGAGAAAAGAAAGAAAAAGGAAGTCAAGAAAGGGGGGAAAGGAAGGGAGGGAGGGAAGGAAATAATGGAGAGAAAGAGGGAGGAAGAAGAGGGAGGGAGGAGAAAAGGAAGGAGGGAAGAGGGAGAAAAAGAAGGGAGAGAGAAAAGAAAGAAAAGAGAAAAGAAAGATGGGTAGGAGGGGAGGAAATAAGGGAAAGAAAGGGAGAAAGAAGAGGGAAGGAGGAGAAAGGGGTAGAAAAGGAAGGAAAAGAAGAAAAAGAGGAAGCCAAGAAAGGAAAAGGGAGGAAAAGAAAGAAGGGAAGGAGGAAAGGAAATAAAGGAGAGGAAGGAAGGAAGAGGGCAGAAAAGAAAGAAGAAAGAAAAATAAAGGAAGGGAAGAAATAAAGAAAAAGGAGGAAAGCAGAGAAGGAAGAGAGGAAAAGTAAGGAGAAATAAAAGAAGTTTGTATAGACAGACAGCTAGATGAAGGAAGGAAAAAAGGGTAGAAAGGAAAGAGAGAAGGAGAGGGAGGAAAGAAATATATGAGGAAGGGAGTTTGGCAGGTTTTTGTAATTATTAAGAAAAGCAGGGATAGTTTTCAGTGGACCCCCCCCAAAAGAAACGGGGGGTCCCTTTTCTGGTCCCCCAGGAAGGAGGCACTCCCTGACAGTGTTAAAAATCCTCTTTATTACGGCGAGTTCCATTCCGACGGTGTCTTGAGACTTTCAAGAAGAGACTGGACTGCCATTTGTCAGAAAATGGTGTAGGGTCTCCTGCTTGGGACGAAGGGGGTTGGAATAGATGACCTACAAGGTCCCTTACAACTCTGTTATCTTAGCGTCGGCAGAGGCAGCCCAGGTAATCGGGTTAAACCCCCGCAGCCAGAGTGGGAGCTAAATGGAAAAGCAATATATAAATAATTGGCACTAAATAAACCCTTCCTTCCTTCCTTCCTTCCTTCCTTCCTTCCTTCCTTCCTTCCTTCCTTCCTTCCTTCCCTTCCCTTCCCTTCCTTCCCTTCCCTTCCCTTCCCTTCCTTCCTTCCTTCCTTCCTTCCTTCCTTCCTTCCTTCCTTCCTTCCCTTCCTCCCTTCCTTCCCTTCCCTTCCCCTTCCCTCCTTCCTTCCTTCCTTCCTTCCTTCCTTCCTTCCTTCCTTCCACTGGAGCCCGATTAAATTACAAGCGAAACGTTAACAGTGGTGCGCCCGGAAGTGGTGTTGAGTTCACACACCACAAAGGCTCTCTCCTAACTTGGCAACTTTTAAGACTGGTGGACTTCGACTCCCAGAATCCCCCATTCAACCATCCTTGTTGTTGTTTTTTCCCTCCTCTTCCTCCCTAGGGCGGAGAGATTGCAGAGGAAGGGATGACAAGAGAGGAAGCAGGCAGAGAGAGTTGAAGTCTTAGCGAAGCTGGCTGGGGGGGATTCTGGGTTTTGGTGGGTTTTTTTTGCCTACTCCCTGGAGTAGAGAGCAGAAGAACGTGCTGCCCTTACACACACACACACACACACACACACACACACACACACAGAGGAAGTGTGTTTTAGAACTTTGGTAATGTTCCCAACACTTCCCTTCACCCAGTCTCAGGAAATTGTCCCCAAGAAATCCAGCCACCAAGCAGGCCAAGATTAGCCCACAAGGCCGAGAGTCCATAAAACAGTAGGAAGTTGCTGCAAATCTACCAGCCAAACCTTAAAGCCACCGGGCAAAACCGAAAGCTTACTCGGCCAGAGAAGTTCGGAGTCTCCAAGGCAAGGAAGCCCACGGGACAAAGACGCACAGCCGCAAACCAAACACGTTAAATAGCTTTTCTGGTGCAACAAAAGGCAGATCTCCTTTGCTCTTGTCTTTTCTCTGCCCTGCGGGCTCTCGGATCCAACACGGAAGGCAGCTCCTTTTCACGGACTTGCAAACTGCCCCCAGCTGAAGCCCTCCCCTTCCACACACACACACCCACATGTAGATCTCCTTCCGCCACCAGTTTAGAGCCATTAATTAACCCAGTTCCTAATGTGCCGCGAATGAGCTCAATAATCCTTCCTCGACTCGGACTCCTCCGAGGAAGAGTCAGGGAAACCATCCAAGGGAGACAGATAATACAAGGAAGGGATTACAAGAGAGTAAAGTAGATGATTAATAGAGTTGAAGTCCACAAATCTGGACATGGCGTGCGCATGGACCATGGTGTTGTCAACTCTCCGGCTTTGGAACCCGCTTCTTCTAGGGCCCTTTTTTTTCTCCTAACCCCAAAGTTCTTGGGCTCTGTGTGTGTGTGTGTGTGTGTGTTTGTGTTTTGACTTCAGGGGGGCAGCTTCTCACCTGTAACTTCTCTCTTTTTCTCAGGCCTACAAGCGGGTCACTCAAAACCTGACTTCTCTGCCGTCCAGCACCACCCAACAGATCTTCAAGAATTTTCGGGTCATCTCCAGCCATGGTGGAGAAGGAGGAGTGGTCTCCCCCTTACACCCTGGGTTTCTGAGACGCCCCCCTTCCTCCTCCTCCTCCCAAACCCTCCTCCCCTGCTAGCACTGATGATGTTCCCTAGTTGGGTCATGAAATGTTTGCAAGGAAACCACCCAGCTCAGAGAGCAACAAGGACCCCACAGTATTCTCCTCCTCCTCCTCCTCCTCCTCCTCCTCCTCCTCCTCCTCCTCCTCCTCCTCCTCCTCCTCCTCCTTCCCCCAAACCCAATTCCTTTCTAACACTGATGTTTCGTACTTGGATCATGAAATGTCTGCAAGGAAACTACCAAGCTCAGAGAGCACCAGGGACCCTTATAAACCTCCTCTCCTTTCTCCTTCCTCTTCCTCCTCCTTCTAAACCCTTCCTCCCTGCTAGCACTGATGATGTTCCCTAGTTGGGTCTGAAACGCCTGCAAGAAAAAGAACCAAGCTCAGAGAGCGCTCAAGACCCCACAGTTTTCCCTCCTCCTCCTCCTCCTCCTCCTCCTCCTCCTCTTCCTCCTCCTCCTCCTCCACCTGTCTTCCTTCCTGGTTGCCATGGGGGGCTGCAGACTGGGAGATGTCGTTTTTACGGGGCAACTGCACTTCGCACCTCTGCAGGTAGTCCTCGCTTTACGACCACAATCGCAACCGGAATTTCCATTTGCTAAGAAGGCAGCTCTTAAGTGAGTCTCTCCCTTTCCCCCCTTCCCCCCTCACTCAATTTTACAGCCTTTTTTTTTTTCGGGCATGGTTGTAAGCCAGCTGCCGCAGCGAACCGTGCCGCCGTTTAAGCAAGTCCAGCTTCTGTTGCCGGAACTGGCTTGTCGGAAACCAGCTGGAAGATCGCAAGTGGAGCGGAGGGGGGAATCCTGGGATCCTCGTGCCCATCCTAAAGGCGAGCTCGTTGCCAGGGCCCGGATTTTTGGGGGATCATGTGAGGATGTCTCCACGGCCATCAATGTGTGATTGACTCAGGGTGGGATACCAAATAAACGCAGTCGCAAAAACCCGGTGAAGCCCCTTTTATTCTTTCCCTTTGCTTCCAAGCTCCGAATATCCTTGACGGAAGACAAAAAACTCCCCCACAAACAGTTACAAGAAGGAGGGGAAAAAAGCAACACAAACCAGGCAAGATAAGGGCTGGAGGACGTCCACAATTAACACACACTGGGAAGGACGCCAAACTCAGAGAGGAACCATAAACTAGAGATATTTCCATGCTTTGTTTCTAGCGCTCGCCCATACGCAGGTCCAGCCTCTTATTCAGTTGTCACAGCTGCAGCCCATGAAGAAGATCAGGGCCCTTTCATCCCCCGTAGACCATGCCATTCACATGTCTCCCTTATCCTCTCCTCCCAGCGTGCCCTAGGATGGAGAGGGGAAGGGCCTGGGTCCTCCTCTGACTGCCCAGCCGGCCTCTGCCCTTCCCCAGCCTCCTCCACCACAACCCCCGGAGAGCCCCACTCCCACTCCCTGTCAGCAGTTCCTCCTCTCCCGCAGAGTCAGTCTCCACCAGGGGCACGACAAAACGTAAGACCGGGTTCTAAGTCATTTTTTGACGTTGTAACTTCGGACTGCCGCTAAACAAGCGGTTTTAAGTCGAGAATTTGCCTGTAGTTGGAAATCCCGCCGCCATCCTTGTTTTTTCCCGCCCCTGCAGTTGCGTCACCCTGCCTGGGAATTTGCTATTAAAAAGTTTTTAATCCAATAATCCGGAGTGAACTTGCAGCATTATTGATGGGTGGGGGAGGGAGGATAAACGCGCCCCGCCGTAGCCCGAGAGATTTTCCAAACTATTTCCAGATGATCCGGCAGATCGGAAAGGGTATAAATGCTGCCCCTGGTTGAGGGCAGCTTTGAGTTGCAACATATTTTAAAAAGAGTGGGGGGAGGAGGAGGAAAGAAAGAAAAAACGGGATTCTCAGCCCATTTACAGTGGCGTAAAACACATGGAACTCTATGGAAAGTTGCAGTGAAATGATTAATTTGGGTCATTTGCACAATTTCCCTGAGATTGGATTTTGCATTTTTGTCCATCCATGGAGCTGGGATCGTTTAATAATCCAGTAAAGCCATTTGCAATTGACTGGAAGGGGTTTAGGTCAATACTTTTCCAACCAAAATTGTCTTGCAATTGACTGATGGTGATTTTTGTCAATGTTTTTCCAAGTAAAATTGCCTTTTGCAATTGACTGACAGGGATTTATGTCAATGCTTTTCCAACTAAAATTGTCTTTTGCAATTGACTGACAGGGTTTTTGTCAATGTTTTTCCAAATTGAATTGTCTTTTGCAATTGACTTGATAGGGTTTTTGTCAATATTTTTCCAAATTGAATTGCCTTTGCAATTGACTGACAGGGTTTTTGTCAATATTTTTCCAAGTTGACTTGTCTTTTGCAATTGACTGATGGGGATTTATGTCAATGCTTTTCCAACTAAAGTTGTTTTTTGCAATTGACTGATGGTGATTTATGTCAATGCTTTTCCAAGTAAAATTGCCTTTTGCAATTGACTGACAGGGATTTATGTCAATACTTTTCCAACTAAAATTGTCTTTTGCACTTGTCTGATGGGATTTTTGTGAATATTTTTCCAAGTTGAATTGTCTTTGCAATTGACTGGTGGTGATTTATGTCAATGTTTTTTCAACTAAAATTGAATTTTGCAATTGACTGATGGGATTTTTGTCAATATTTTTCCAAATTGAATTGTCTTTTGCAATTGACTGACAGGGTTTTTGTCAATGTTTTTTGAAGTTGAATTGTCTTTTGCAATTGACTGATGGGGATTTATGTCAATGCTTTTCCAACTAAAGTTGTCTTTTGCAATTGACTGACGGGATTTTTGTCAATGTTTTTCCAAGTAAAATTGAATTTTGCGATTGGCTGATGAAAATACTTGATAACATTGCTGTAATAATATTTGATTAATAACATTTGCTCAAGTTCAAACGGTGCTCCAAATATCTTGAAAATACACCCAAGTCCTCCGTTACGATCACTAATCATTATTATTACTTCCAGTCCTCTTGATCAGCTAGAAATAAGGTACACTTCCTACAATAAGGAACCAAATTTAAAAGTGTGTTAAGAAAACAATGACCAGTTCTTATCTCTTTTTATTAAAAAAAAGGGACACCCACTTAGCTCATTATTTTTCATTTTCCTTTTTAAAAGTTCATTTTGAATAGCCAGTGCAAAAGCTACAAAGCCTTCAGGAAAAATGAAAAAGACAAATGGTTAAAGAGGAAAAAGAAATCTAGATATCTTGTTTTGAATGAGATAAACTAAATATGAATAAAAGGAAAGAATAAATAACATTTGAATAAAATTTGAAATAAATCTATATTAGTCCTTGTTTTATGACCACAATCGAGGCCCAACCTTTCTGTTGCTAAATGAGACCAGTGAGTTTTGCCCCCGTTTCACAAACTGCTTTCCCCTGTGGAGTCTGCTGGTCAGAAGGGCACAAAACGTGACCCCCTGGACACACTGCAACCGTCATAAATACGAGTCAGTTTGCGAAGCGTCCAAATTTTGATCACGTGACACACGGGGATGTCTCAATGGTCGTAAGTGTGAAAAATGGTCCTACGTTGCTTTTTTTCTGTGCCGTAACTGAATGGTCACTAAACGAAGGTAAGTCGAGGAGTACTTGTAACATGCCTAGGTATTGGGATAAAAATTAACTCAACTTGTAACTTTTATCAAATCTAGACCGTACCAAAACGTTCTTCAAACACTCGCATTTACAAAAGTGGAAATCTAAAAGAAAGAAAAAAAATCAGAGGATAAACTTTATCTAAACTATATCAATCTCTCTTTCTATATATATATTCTGTATTGTGTTCATCTGTGAGTCAGACTTTTACAGTAAAAGTCTGATTACAGTAAAAGTCTTGACTACTGTAAAAGTCTGACTCACAGATGAACACAATACAGAAGCCTGATGGTGGCAGATGAGATTCTGCCGAAACGTCGCTACAACTTTAAAAGCACAACTATAATGACGTGGGAAAATACCCGAACAAAGCTGAATACCATACATATAGATACCCGCGAAAACTTAAGAAAACCTCTATATCTATATATATCTCTATATCTATATCTATATCTATTCTTTCTATCTATCTATCTATCTATCTATCTATCTATCTATCTATCTATCTACATATATCTATATATCTAAATCTATCTATACCTATATCTATCTATCTATCTATCTATCTATCTATCTATCTATCTATCTATCTATCTATCTATCTATCTATCTATCTATCTATCTATCTATCTATCTATCTACATCCATGCGAAATACCACTCATGCATCATCACAAAATCTCCAGAACCGTCAAGCTTACAAACTTGAAATTTGGCACGTTTGTTCCTCCCAGCTTCTAGGGGCTCACTAAGAAAGGATTTTCCAAAATGACCCTCAGAGCATTTAGAGTATTTCCTCTATTATTGTTATTGTTGTTGTTGTTATTGTTGTTGTTGTTGTTGTTATTACGCTCTGATGCTAAGGAGTTCTACTCCCCTTCCCCACCTGAAAATAAATCTCTTCCAAATGCAAAACACAAGCAGAGACATCAAAACACCTTGCTGTCCCCTCTTTGCTCACACAGCAAATACTGTTTCAGTTTCCAAACAGCCCTCAAGTCTCACACACTGACAAGGACGCTAGCCAGATGAATACCAATGGATGCTGGTGGGCAGAGGCAGAATTTCCCCCCACCCTATTTTCCTCCCCCAAAACTAAGCCACATAGTTTCGTAGGGAAGCACAGGGATCCAGCTAGTTGTAAAACTACATAGAGAGAAAGCGAGCCAAACAACCGTTTTGATGGCTTCCTAAATCTTTTTTATTATTATTATTATTTTTAGTTTGCTCCTGATGATTGACAACCTTCCCAATTCAGCATACTCTAAAAAGAGAGAGAGAACTTTAAGGCCCACAATGCTTTTGGGGTGCGGACGGTGAGAGTGTTGTAAAACCATCTCTGCCCTAACATGACACCCAATTGTTGGAAATTTATTTACAATCGGGGAACTTATTTCCACATGTGGTAGACTTGTCCTCATGCATGACAATTTTGGCAAATAATTAGAATTTGGATAGAGGAAATAACAAAACAGAAAAGTAAAATTGAAACCGGATTTTTTTTTTTTATTAGGCATGTTAGAACCAAATATGAAAAAAAAAACCACCAATACTTGATTCAGATAACAGATAATCAGAGTTGGGAGGGACTTTGTAGGTCATCTAGTCCAACCCCCCCCAAGCAAGAGACCCTACCCCATTTCTGACAATTGGCAGTCCAATTTCTGCATATTATAACGGCAGCTGGAATAAGTATTGCTCAAAATTGGAAATTGGCTACAACTCCTTCAGAAAACATGATAATCAATAAGATACATGAATGTGCCGAGATGGATAGACTAACTAAACTGCTAAAAGATAATCAAGACAGTGAATATTATAAAACATGGGATATCTGGTACGACTGGCTAAAGAAAAGGTGATATCTGATGATCTGGTAGGTAACATTTGGAAAATAAGGGTGACGGGTAAATAAAGGTAAATAAACTATATGTATGGATATATAGAGTTTAAAATGACGAAGGAGTTATTACGACAATGTATAACCCGCTATCAGAAGGAAAGTACAAGTGTGTCTATTGCTCAAACAATGCTGTAAAATGTATATATTGGACTGCCATCTGTCAGAAATAGTGTAGGGTCTTCTGCTTGGGCAGTGGGGGGTCGGACTAGATGACCTCCAAGGTGCCTTCCAACTCTGATTATCTGTTATATATGTTTTTAATTTTGATATTTCATCAAATGAATGAAGCAACTGTTTCTTTAAAAAAAAAAAAACACCAAACAAACCCGTCCCTGCCCTACAAATCTTTTAATTAGTTTGGAGGGTTGGGTGGGGGGGGAGATTAAAGGAGATTAACATGCTCGGTGTAGTCCTAACCGCCTTTTCAAGATGCCCGTAAAAGACAAGGTATGTTTGTTCCTGTAGCAAATGTGTGTGTTTTATTTTCTCCCCAATCTCTGCTGGGTAGATTTGGTTTTTTTTGGGGGGTTGTCCCTTAAAGTTTGGGGAGACAATTCTCAACTCTCGAGAGCTCATGGGGTGTTGGGGACTTGGCTGCCCCCTCCAAGAGGTGGTTGATAGGGGGTCTTTACCCCTGCAAGGGGAGGCAGGGGGCTCTCCAATAAGGAATGGGGCCTTTCCTATTGCCCCTTTTTTTAAATAGTGTTTTTTATTATTTTCCATTAATACAAATCGTAATTACATTTTCGACAGCATTTACATCCACATATGTTATTGTCTCCTATTTCTATCCTCTATCCGTACATATCACCAATAATTGTTATGTTTACTTATTATCAATAGTTAATATCTATCTATCTATCTATCTATCTATCTATCTATCTATCTATCTATCATCTATCTATCTATCTATCTATCTATCTATCTGTCTATCGGTCTATCGGTTTATCGGTCTATCGGTCTATCTATCTATCTATCTATCTATCTATCTATCTATCTATCTATCTATCTATCTATCTATCTGTCTGTCTATCTATCTGTCTATCTGTCTATCTGTCTATCTGTCTATCTGTCTATCTGTCTATCGGTCTATCGGTCTATCGGTCTATCTGTCTATCTATCTATCTATCTATCTATCTATCTATATCTATCTATCTATCTATCTATCTATCTATCTATCTATCTATCTATCTATCTATCTATCTATCTATCTATCTATCTGTCTGTCTCTCACCGGTGATTATAAATATCCAACTTTATTTATTCCACATATCTACATGCCTGTGTACCACTATCTTGAGTATTCTCCTATATAATCATTCTGTTTCCATTTTTATCTCTTATTTTCTATCCGTTCATACCATCTCATGCCATACTGAGTAATACTCATTGGCCCTTTTCCTATTACTTTCTGATAGTCTCCTTGGTTGCCAAGGAATTGTGGTAGAGGAGGGAGGCAGTCACGTTCCCCATGCAGGTGGGGGGGGGTCCAGGAGGGAGCCCCCAATTCTGGTGTGAGCCCCCCCTCCCAAAACATATCTGGTGTGAGCAGAGGAGTCCGGCCAGGGTGGGATGCGGGGCAGAGAAAGGAGAACACCGCCATCTTGGGCTGCCCCCAAGTTGGGAGTCAAGCTGTTGGTGTGGCAGAGATGCTAGCCCTGGAAATGGGGGGGTTTCATTGAGCTGGGGGTTGGTTCTCCCTTGAGGGTGGAGGATGGTCGGTGGAGGAGGAAGGGGGTCAGCGTGGGGTGCAGAGGACGGGGTGGGCAAAAGTTGGGGCATCACCCCGCCCCCCCTCCCAGGAGAGAGAAAAGTAAACCATGGCATGGTTAGAAAATTTCTATAGGTCAGTGTTGTTGTTTTTTGGCAGCTTTAAAATTACAGGTTACCAAAGTTGGAAGGGACCTCGGAGGTCACCTAATCCAACCCCGCCCCCCCTTACACCATTTCTGACAGAGGGCAGTCCAGTCTCTTCTTGAAAAGCTTCCAGGGGTGAAGCTCCCACAATTTCCGAATAACAGAATAATAACAGAGTTGGAAGGGTCCCTGGAGGTCATCTAGTCCAACCCCCCGGCCCCAAGCAGGAGACCCTACACACCATTTCTGACAGATGGGAGTCCAATCTCTTCTTGAAAGCCTCCAGGGATGAAGCCCCCACAACTTCTGAATAAGAGAATAATAACAGAGTTGGAAGGGACCTTGTAGGTCATCTAGTCCAACCCCCCGCCCTCAAATACCGGAAGACTGCTCTCTTGTCTCCCCTGGTCCTTCTCTTCCCTAGACTAGCCAGGCCCAGTTCCTGCAACCGTCCATTGTAGGTTTTAGATGAGTGGACTTCAACTCCCAGAATTCCTGAGCCAATATGGAGGAAGGATGGCCCCTTTTATGACATGTGGACTTCAACCCCCAGAATTCCTCTTGCAGAGTTCTCTTTTGCAACATTCCCCACCCCCCAAAAAAAATTTACAGGATGATACAAATTCCAGCACTTGAGCAGGGGGTTGGACTAGAAGACCTCCAAGGTCCCTTCCAGCTCTATTCTGATTGTAATTGTAAAAAAAAACCTTTAGAACAGGCAGGGGTGTGGAACAGTGGCCGCTGTGGACTTCAACTCCCAGAATTCCTGAGCCAATATGGAGGAAGGATGGCCCCTTTTATGACATGTGGACTTCAACTCCCAGAATTCCTGAGCCAACCGTGCTGAGGTCAGGGGTCAAATTATTCTCCAAAGCGCCTCAAGGCTGGACAGGATGGATGGAAACTAACCAAGGAGAGAAGCAACCTGGAACTAAGGAGAAACTTCCTGGCAGGGAGGAAATTAACCAGGGGAACTCCTTGCCACCAGAAGTTGTGGGTGCTTCATCACTGGAGGTTTTTGAGGAGAGATTGGGGAACCATTTGTCTCAAATTGTGTAGGGTCTCCTCAGTGGTGGGATTCAATTTTTTTTACTGCTGAATACCACCTCTGGGTCTCCTGCCTGGGCAGGGGGTTGGACTAGATGACCTACAAGGTCCCTTCCAATTATTCTGATTGATTGACTGACTGGTTGATTGTTCAGGCTGAGCATCGTGTAGTTGGCCAGCCAAAGATGGAGAAAAAACAGACCTTGTTCAAAACAACCTGGAACCTTCTTTTAACACGGTTTAATAATAGAACCAGGAAAGCTGGCTCATACCGAGGAGAATCAAGGCGACGCCAACTTGAGTTTGTTCCTCACCCACTCCCATCTTTCGGAGCTAAGCCAGCTTTTCGATACCGATGCTGCCTATAAGCCCTCGTCTTACGGCCACAATTGAGACTGGAAGGTAGACGGTCATTAAGCGAGGCATCGCACAAACACACCCCACTTTAAGACCATTTTGGCTGAGGTCGATCAGCGAGACAGATGGCTCATAGTATGCCAGAAGGGACCTCAGAGGTCTTCTAGTCCAGCCCTCCGACCCAAAGAAGGACGTCTTACACCATCCCCCGACGAATGGACGCCGCAGAACATCGTGCGATCCTGACTTACGACAGCCTGTCAGCTTTCCCCACCTGGGGGAAAAAATTTGCAAATGGCCATCCTGGGATATACACACACACACACATACAGACAAACACACGCACACACGCACGCTCCGGGATGCTGCAACCGTCATAAAATATACCGACCCGGTTGTTTAAGCACCCGAACTGCAACCCACAGGGATGCCACAATACCGTCGTAAGCGCGAGGACCGATGGTAAGTTGCTTTTTTTTTCAGAGCATGGTCAGTCAATCAATGGTTGTAAGTTGAGGACTCCCCATACTTCCTTCAAGGCTGCCTGTTTTGAGAGGCGCAGTGGTGTTCCTCTCCCACCCCCTTATCGCAGCCTTCGCTTTCTCGTTTTCCGACCCAGACGCGGCAGCCATTTTGCAGCTGCTGAAGCAACCGCCCACGGCCTCGAACCCGGATTCCCAGCCCAAGATGGACAGGCTCCTGGGGATCTTCCAGAGCGATCTCTTCCAGGCCCTTTTGGGTAGGTAACAGCGCTGGCGAGAACCATGTGGGCGGGAGGGGGGAAAAACCTCCCCCAAAAACGAAAGTTTAGGATCACCAGCTGGTATCCCATCCACTATAGGAGCCACTTTGGCTTTCTGTGAACGGTCGCTGGTTGTGAAGGGCCAAGGAAAGGCGGCTTCCTGCAAGAAGTTTTTTTTATTGGGGGCTTAGTAGAAAAACGTTTGTTGTTTGTTATTGTTATTTGTTCCTCGGGATATTTTTCTCTAATGTCGTGTTTCACACTCGGCACCAGACCTTCCCCAAGTGTCCCCTTCCAGAATTTAAGAATTCGGAGGCTGCCACCTGCTGGCAGGTGAGGGAAATGCAATGGGTCACATTCCCAAGAGAGCCACTCACTCACACATCTCGCTGGTCCTAGAATTCTAAGGAGCGGAGGGGGTACCTTGGAGGTCTTCTAGTCCAACCCGCAAACAAGCAATTGGTTCCCGTGAGCTGATCAAGATCAGGGAGGGGGCAAAATGGAGAAAATAAATCTAAGAAATCTAAGTAAGATAATAAATAAACACAGTTAGTCCTTGACTTACCCATTTAGTGACCATTTTGACGTTACAACGGCACCGAAAGAAGTGAATGATGACCCTTTTCCACACTTACAAACTGCTGGCCATGATCAACATTCAGACGCTTGGCAACCGACTTGTATTTATGATGGACACAGTGTCCTCTTTTTACGACCTTCTGATGAACAAAACCCACGGGGAAGCCAGATGCCCTTAACAATCGGGTGGCTCATTTAACAACTATAGGGATTTGCTTCGCAACCGTGGCGAGGAAGGTCGTAAAATGGGGCAAACCTCACTTAACGACTGCCTGGCTTAGCGATGGGAATTTTGCGCTCAGTTATGGTTGTAAGCTGAGGATTGCTTATACATAAATGCATAATTGCATAATTACACCAAGAAATAAATAAATACATATCTATGTACGTACATACATCTTAAATCTATCTATCTACAGTATCATCTATATCTATATCTATCTATAATCTATATCTATCTATATTATATATCTATCTATATCTATTATATCTATCTATCATCTATCTATCTATATCTATTATGTATCTATATCTATCATCTATCTATATCTATCTATATCTATATCTATATCTATCTATCATCTATCTCTATCTCTATATATCTATATCTATATCTATCATCTCTATCATCTATCTATATCTATCATCTATCTGTATTTATCATCTATCTATCTATTATCTCTCTATATCTATCTATCTATACCTATATCTACTATCTATATCTATCTATTATGTATCTATATCTATCTATCTATATCATCTATCTATATCTCTTTATATCTATCTATCATCTATCTATATCTATATCTATCTATCATCTATCTCTATATCTCTATCTCTATCATCTCTATCATCTCTGTATTTATCTTCTATATCTATATCTATTATCTATCTATATCTATCTATCTATGTCTATCTATCTATATCTATCTATATCTACTATCTATATCTATATCTATCATGTATCTATATCTATGTATTATGTATCTATATCTATCTATATCATCTATCTATAGCTATTATCTATAGCTATCTATCTATAGCTATCTATCTATCATCTATATATCTATATCTATATATCTATCTGTCATCTATATCTATATCTATCTATCACCTATCTCTATCATCTATCTGTATTTATCATCTATATCTATCTATCTATATCTATCATTTATCTCTGTCTCTATCTCTATCTTTATCTATCTCTATCACCTATCACCTCTCTCTCTCTCTCTCTCATCTTCTATCATATATGTGTATATGTGTATATATGTATATATGTATATATGTATATATGTATATAGGTCTAGGTGTGTTCGGGTCTTTTCCCATGTAAGATTAAGAGTATCTTGGTGACGTTTCGGCAAGGTCCCACTCGCCATCCTCAGGCTGGTACTTTCAGCTTTGTGCCAGTGCAAGCAGTGGTTGCACCTGACCTCTTAATCTTACACCTAGACCTACATACCTGTACCCGTGAAAATCTACGAAAACATATATGTGTATGTATGTGTGTGTGTGTGTGTGTGTATGTGTGTATATATATATATGTGTGTATATGTGTATGTGTATATGTATATGCATATGCATATGTATATGTATATATGGTATTCAGCTTTGTTCGGGTATTTTCCCACATATATGTATATATGTATATATATTTGTATATGTATATATGTTTTATATATATGTATATATATAAAAGCGAAATATCATCACAAAATCTCCACAGCCGTAAAGCCTACAAACTTGGAAATTTGGCACACAGGTTCCTCTCGGCTCCTAGGGGCTCCCTAAGAAAGGATTTTTCCAAATGACCCTCAGAGCATTTAGAGTATTTCCTATATTATTAACAGGCTCTGATGCTAAGGAGTTCTACTCCCCCTCCCCCACCTGGAAAGAAATATCTTCCAAAGGCAAAACACAAGCAGAGGAGCTTCAGTTTCAGTTTCACAGCACCCAGCAACTTTTGTACAGAACAGTTGAGCTAAGCTACGCCCAGGCTCCTTGCTGTCTCCTTTTTGCTCACACAGCAAATACTCCTTCAGTTTCCAAACAGCCCTCCACTCTCTCCCACACGGACAAGACGCTAGCCAGATGAATACCCATGGATGCTGGTAGGCAGAGGCGGATATTTTTTTTCCTCCTTATTTTTCCTCCCCAGAAACTAAGCCCGACCACCTGGTTTCGTAGCAAAGCACTGGGATCGAGCTAGCAAATTTAATAAATAAAATAAGGCTTTCTGGCTCTTTGGAGGGATTAGGCTGGTGCCACGTGCAGCTGCGCAAGGATGCGAGGCTACTTCTGCACTTGACGCCTTGTCCATAAATAAAAGTATTTGTCATCGGGAATGTGATTTTCACCCACAGACGGGTTTTTCCTTGGGGTAAATGAAGCAGGAAAGTAGTCCTGGAGATTTGCCCCGGGGGTCTTCTTAGCCCCCTGCCTCATCCACAAACCAGGTTTGCAAAACGAGGCTTGTTTGGATGTATTTTTACCTCTGGCAATCTCTGTTTCGGTTGAGCGAAAGGTTCGCCAAAGCCTGTAATTTTCCAGGCTTTCAAAAGGTGGCTTATATTTAGCAGAGTTGCCAGAGAGAACGCCTTCGACAGACGGAGCGGAAGCAGCCGCTCAAATAGGTTCGCGTAATCCTGATTTGCTGGAGAGCAGCTTCGGGGTTAGCCAGGAATCTCGGTTAAGGAATGGCTACAAGAACCAAGAACCTGGAAAGCTGGCTGGCTGAGTTCATACGGTGCAGCAGTGTTTGTTTCTTCAGCTTTAAGATAGGTGGACTTCAACTCCCAGAAATCTCCAGGCAGCATGGAATTCTGGGAGTTGAAGTCTACCCATCTTAAGGTCCGCCATGCCGGCTGGGGAATTCTGGGAATTGGAGTCCTCCAGTTTAAAGGTTGCCATGCCAGCTGGGGAATTCTGGGAATTGGAGTCCTCCCGTTTAAAGGTTGCCATGCCAGCTGGGGAATTCTGGGAATTGGAGTCCTCCCGTTTAAAGGTTGCCATGCCGGCTGGGGAATTCTGGGAATTGGAGTCCTCCAGTTTAAAGGTTGCCATGCCGGCTGGGGAATTCTGGGAATTGGAGTCCTCCAGTTTAAAGGTTGCCATGCCAGCTGGGGAATTCTGGAATTGGAGTCCTCCCGTTTAAAGGTTGCCATGCCAGCTGGGGAATTCTGGGAATTGAAGTCCTCCCATTTAAAGGTTGCCATGCCAGCTGGGGAATTCTGGGAATTGAAGTCCTCCCGTTTAAAGGTTGCCATGCCAGCTGGAGAATTCTGGGAATTGAAGTCCTCCCGTTTAAAGGTTGCCATGCCGGCTGGAGAATTCTGGGAATTGAAGTCCTCCCGTTTAAAGGTTGCCATGCCAGTTGGGGAATTCTGGGAATTGAAGTCCTCCCGTTTAAAGGTTGCCATGCCGGCTGGGAATTCTGGGAATTGAAGTCCTCCCGTTTAAAGGTTGCCATGCCGGTTGGGGAATTCTGGGAATTGAAGTCCTCCCGTTTAAAGGTTGCCATGCCGGCTGGGGAATTCTGGGAATTGAAGTCCTCCCGTTTAAAGGTTGCCATGCCGGCTGGGGAATTCTGGGAATTGAAGTCCTCCCATTTAAAGGTTGCCATGCCAGCTGGGGAATTCTGGGGAATTGAAGTCCTCCGTTTAAAGGTTGCCATGCCAGCTGGGGAATTCTGGGAATTGAAGTCCTCCCGTTTAAAGGTTGCCATGCCAGCTGGGGAATTCTGGGAATTGAAGTCCTCCCGTTTAAAGGTTGCCATGCCAGCTGGGGAATTCTGGGAATTGAAGTCCTCCCATTTAAAGGTTGCCATGCCGGCTGGAGAATTCTGGGAATTGAAGTCCTCCCGTTTAAAGATTACCATGCCGGCTGGGGAATTCTGGGAATTGAAGTCCTCCCGTTTAAAGGTTACCATGCCAGCTGGGGAATTCTGGGAGTTGAAGTCCCCCTGTTTAAAGGTCCACCATGCCAGCTGGGGAATTCTGGGAATTGAAGTCCTCCCATTTAAAGGTTGCCATGCCAGCTGGGGAATTCTGGGAGTTGAAGTCCCCCCGTTCAAAGGTCTGCCATGCCGGCTGGGGAATTCTGGGAGTGAGAAATGCTGCTATACGTTGTATTTCAGCAAGCCAAATAAAGACAATAAGAAGTGTTTTGGGTCCGAGGCCCTCTGTAAACGTAGAAAACCAGCCACTGTGATGGCCACGCGAAGAGGTTTAATGTATGCAGATGAAAGAGGCAAAGGTTTAGCGGAAGGGTTGGCAGCGCCTGGCCAATATGGCCTGGACTCAGAGAAGTTCAGGGTAGAAACGGTTGAGGGACTACCAGGAGATCCAGTCACAGAGTAGCTGAAAGAACTGGGGAAACAGGGTCAGATCTCGAAGGAACTCGGGTAGAAACGGATGGGAGACCACCAAGAGATCATGGTTGAAAAGCCAGAAGTGGCCAGAGCTATCCCTGCCATCCCTGGAGGCTGGCACCCATGCCATTGTGCCCTTTGTCCACAAGGAGATCATGAAGATCGAGACAAGCCACACACGGCAGGCCCAAAGTTTGTTTGTGCAGCCATGGCCGCCATTTTGACTCTTTCAACCTCCCCTGCCCCTTCAGCCCACAGGGCCTTGCCAACTCTCCCTTTTGCCCTCCGATATGCATCCATCAAATATTTCTTTTTTTAAAAAATAAATTTTATTGATCTTTTATAACTTTAAAAAACAAAAATAAGTAAAACAAGTAAAAGTGTCTTAAATTCGACAAGTTGTGACATTTTTCTTATACTACTATTGTGTGCATTATTTACAAATATATACAATTTATGCGACTAGAAACATTTAACTTATATATTGCTTATCCTTAATTCATCAACCATTTAAGTATCTTTGTTCGATCCGGTCATACCATTTCCCCCAAATTTTATAGTGTTCGGTCTCCTCTCTCTCTCTCTTTTAACATCAAGGTTCATTTATCCATCTCAGCACATGTCATTATTTTCTGAATAACCAGTTCATCTGGACGTAGAGATGAACGTTTCCAGCATTGGGCGTAAGCAATTCTGGCTGCCATCAAGATATGGAATATTATACATTTTATATTTCTCCCAGATTTCTTCTTAAATATCCCCAATAAAAATAATTCTGGTTCTAATTCTATTTGCACTTTAGTAATCTCTTGCAACCATTTTTTTTTATTTTTACCCAATATTTTTGAATCTCTGGGCATGACCACCACATATGATAGAATGTACCTTTCGTCTTCTTGCACTTCCAACATATCAGGTTCATATTAGGATACATCTTTGCTAATTTCGAAGGAGGCAAATACCATCTATAAAACATCTTATAGGCATTCTCTTTGTATGCGGCCGATTTTGTTAACTTATAATTTCGATTCCACGTGCTTTCTCCCATTCTGTCAAATCTACATTGTGCCCTATGTTTTGAGCCCAAGCTATCATGCATCCCTTCACAATCTCTTCCTCTAGATCCACCTCCGATAACTATAAAATATTTCTATGGTTTTTTAAGAATTGCCAACAGAAAGGGAGGAGGGGGGAGCAGTGTGGCAGCTTGGAAACCAAAAGCGCATTCCGTAAATGTTTTCAAAGATGTTAACTAGGTGACGCAAGTTTCTGCCGAGCAAAGATTTGACTGGAGAGCATGATGGATGACTCTGAGCTATGGAGGTGTCCTATTGGAGAATATGAATTACGATACACCCAGGGAGTGTGGGAGAAAACCAGGGTCAGGGGTGGCAGTGAATTACGTGTCTCAGAGTCGGCTGCACCCAAGCAGTGCCAACATGTTCACTCCCAATAAATCCTTTTTGGGAAGTTTTGGAAGTTTGGCTCGAGATTCATGATTTAAAGTGCCGGAATCCTGTTTTGCGCCATTTTTCACCAGGTAGCTTGGGCGAAATTTCTCTAAAAGATTTATTTGTTTTTTTTTTAATCCAGATATCCAGGAGTTTTACGAAGTCACCATCTCCGAAAGGTCGCTGCCAAAAGTAAGGATGGGTTTCATTTGTCTTTCACCGCAATTCCCACCCCCTAAGATTTGCCTGTATTCTCTTTGGGGTTCAGCACCCCTTAAAGGGCTCCCTGTTTAACACCGTCACACCTTCCTTCGGTCTGCAGAAGAAACCCCTCAATGTTGGAGACGAAAACATTAACTGACAATAAAAAGTGGGTTTGATTTTGGCAACGATAAATAACAGATAATCAGAAGGTTAGAAGGGACCTTATAGGTCATCTAGTCCAACCTCAGCGATGGGATTCAGCCGGTTTGCAGCGGTTTGGGAGAACCGGTTGTTAACTTGCTGAGCAGTTTTGGTGAACTGGTTGTTGGAAGACATCATTAGGGCAGAGAACCGGTTGTTAAATGATTGGAATCCCACATCTGGATGACCCCTGCTCTATTTGCGGTGGGGGTAGGGATTGCCCAAATATATTAAGGGGGTGCGGCTGAGTCCCCCTGCCACCCATGCCTATCCATTTCCCTCCTGGCGTCTGGGTGGGTACGGAGGATGCTGCTTGAGATCAAAAAAAGCTTGGCGTGAAGGCGAGTATATTTGAAACTCTGCAGGCTGCGTTCGCCCCTTGGGTTAAACCATGGTTTGTTTAACCACGGTTCATTGGTTTAATGACATTATTTGCCGCCCCCACCTCACATCCAGCGACTATGAATGGCGTACAACGTATGCAAAATGAATAAAACCCTGGTTGGTTTCTAAGGTGACGAGTTCTGATTTGACCATTGTGGCATAATGAGCAGGAAAAAAATAATCTTGCATACAGATAAGAGATCATCAGAGTTGGAAGGGACAGTGTAGGTCATCTAGTCCACACACACCCCGACCCAAGCAGGACACCATTTTCTGAAAGAAAGGGAAAAAAAGAAAGAAAGGGAAGGAATGGAGAAAGGAAGGAAAGAGAGGGAGGGGGAGGGAGGGAGGAAGGAAGGAAGGAAGGAAGGAAGGAAGGAAGGAAGGAATAACAGAGTTGGAAGGGACCTTGTAGGTCATCTAGTCCACACACACCCCGCCCAAGCAGGACACCATTTCTGAAAGAAAGGAAGGAAAGAAAGAAAGGGAAGGAAGGAAGGAAGGAAGGAAGGAAGGAAGGAAGGAAGGAAGGAAGGAAGGAAGGAAGGAAGGAAGGACAGAATAACAGAGTTGGAAGGGAACTTGTAAGTTATCTAGTCCAATCCCCACCCGCCCAAGCGGGAGATTCTACACCATTTCTGAAAAAAGGAAGAAAAGAGAGAAAGGGAAGGGATGGAAAAAGGAAGAAAGGAAAGAAAAGAAAGAGAGAACGAAAGATAGATGCAGGTAGTTCTTGAGTTACGACCGTTCAGAGTTACAATGGCCCTGGAAAAAGTGACATGACTGTTTTTCACACTTACAACCATGGCAGCCTACTCCCCGGTTGTGTGATGAAAATTCGGATGCTTGGCAACAGATTTGTGTTTATGACCGTCCTGGGGTGTGTGTGTGTGTGTGTCACATTATCTCCTTTTGCGACCTTCTGACAGGCAAAGGCCGTGGGGGAAGCCAGATTTACTTAACAACTGTGTGACTCACTTAATAACGGTGGCCAAAAAAGGTCATAAACTCAGGCATGACTCATATAACAGCTGCTTTACTTAGTAACGGAAGCCTGGAGAAGGTGTGCGTATAAGGCCTGTAGAATTAGAGAAAGATAAAGAGAGAAAGGTAGACAGAAAGATGAAATGATAAGTAGATGATATGAAGAGAGAAGATTGATGATAGAGATAGATAGATAGATAGATAGATAGATAGATAGATAGATAGATAGATAGATATGACAGATAGAGATGAAAATATAGATAGATTAGGTGATAGATATGATTAGATAGAAATATAGATGATAGATGATAAGAGAGATAAATAGATATACGTGATAGATAGATAAATAGAGATAGATTAGATGATAGATAGATATGATTAGATAAATATAGATGATAGATATGATAAGAGATAAATAGATATACATGATAGAGATAGATAGATAGATAGATAGATAGATAGATAGATAGATAGATAGATAGATAGAGATTAGATGATAGATAGATATGATTAGAGAGATAGAGAGATGAGATAGATAATGAGAGAGATATAGATGATAGAGATAGATTAGATGATAGATTATAGAGAGATAAATAGATAATAGAGAGGTGTAGATAAATATGATTAGATAGACATTCTTAGATAGATATAGTATATAGATAGAAATAGATTAGATGATAGAGAGAAAGAGATGATAGATATTATTAGACAGATGATACTGTAGATAGATATAGGATATTGATATAGATAGAAATAGATTAGTAGCGATAGATAGATAGATAGATAGATAGGTAGGTAGATAGATTAGATGATAGAGAGATAGATAGACAGACAGACAGACAGACAGACAAGATGATAGAGAGTGAGAAAGATGATAGATGATAATAGATTATAGACGGATAGATGATAGAGAAAATGAGAGAGAGAGAGAGATGGAGATGTAGAGATAGAAGATAGATGATAGATATATAATGTTATAGATAGATGTAGATGAAAGATAGATACACACACACACACACACACACACAAAGAAGAAGAAAGAGGAAGAAGAGGAAGAAGATGAAAGGAGAAGGAATCGTCCAGAGAAAAGATCTAACTGGGTCAGGCAGGAAAGTAAGGACTGTTGAGGGCACCTTTGCTTTAATTAAGTGAAATTCCAGTTAATTAATCTCTGGGTTTTTCCCGTAGGAACCAGAAACAGACCAGCAGGACAGGGGCTCATGTCTGGGGGTGGGGGTGGGGTGTAGCAGGTGGGAGGGGGAGGCAGGATGTCCTTGACTGGGGAGGTTAGAATCCAGGAAGTTCCTAACCCAAGGCAAGGAAAGGGAGTGCCGAGTTCCGATTTGACCATCGTGGCATAATGAACAGAAAGGAATCTCGCATACAGATAACAGATCATCAGAGTTGAAAGGGACCTTGTAGGTCATCTAGTCCAACCCCGCCCACCCAAGCAGGACACCATTTTCTGAAAGAAAGGAAGAAAAGGGAAGGAATGGAGAAAGGAAGGAAAGGGAGGGAGGGAGGGAGGGAGGGAGGAAGGAAGGAAGGAAGGAAGGAAGGAAGGAAGGAAGGAAGGAAGGAAGGAAGGAAGGAAGGAAGGAAGGACAAATTTGGAAGGGACCTTGTAGGTTATCTGGTCAACCCCTGCCCACCCAAGCAGGAGATTCTACACCATTTCTGAAAGAAAGAAAGAAAGAAAGAAAGAAAGAAAGAAAGAAAGAAAGAAAGAAAGAAAGAAAGAAAGAAAGAAAGAAAGAAAAGAAAAGAAAAGAAGTCAGAAAGGACCTTGGAGGTCATCTAGTCCAACCCTTCGCCCAAGCAGGAGATTCTACACCATTTCTGAAAGAAAGGAAGAAAGGAGAGAAAGGGAAGGGATGGAGAAAGAAAGAAAAGAAAGAAAGAAAGAAAGAAAGAAAGAAAGAAAGAAAGAAAGAAAGAAAGAAAGAAAGAAAGAAAGAAAGAAAGAAAGAAAGAAAGAACAGAATAATAGTCAGAAAGGACCTTGGAGGTCATCTGGTCCAACCCTCCATGGCAAGCGGAGACCCTACACCATTTCTGACAAAGGGCAGTCAATCTCTTCTTAAAAGCCTCCAGTGGAAGATCTCACCCGAGGTTGTGCTACCCGAAACTACTCCGATCAGGGGGCCACCATGACATCCTGTGGCCATGAGTTCTGCAGATGAACTTGGGGAGGTGTTGCAAGAGTAGATCATTCTTTTGGGAATATTGGGAGCGCTTGGAAAAACTGAGATGGCCCCGCCAGTTTCAGTAGCTGCTGCTGCTGCCCCCTCGGCGGACTCCTGCCTCCTAGCTCCAGCTGTGGAAGGTGGGCTTTGTAGTCTGGCCCTTTCGGATAAGCCGAAGAGACGGGAAGATAGAGAGATAAAATAGAATAGGAATTGCAATTTTTTTGGGGCCTCTCCATCTGACAACTGGTTTTATCAAGGCCCCGGGGGGAGCAGTGAGCCTCCTGCTTCAGCAGCAGTCTACCTTAAGCGGTGATGGGATGCCAATCATTCCACAACCGGTTGTCCGTCCCTCGTGATTTTCTTCCAACAACCGGTTCAACGAACTGCTCGGAAAGTTCGCAACCGATTCCCGCGAACCGCCTGAATGCCACCGCTGCTTTAGAAGGAAGCGGAGAAAGGCCGCTGAATGGTTTGGCATTCTTGTCTTAAAGCGGCGAACAACATCCCTGCAAGGGAGGCTGGGCTTTTAAGCTGCCTGTCGGGCTGCAAGTTTTACTTTATTATTTTATTTTATTTTCCCCTTTCTGTTTGGCTCTGAATGCGGAGGGAAAACTCAGCGTGTATCTTTCAAATTTCTTCTCTCTCTTTTCTTCCATAAAAATTGGGAAGCCCCCGAATCTGCCCCACCAGGTCTGCTGTTCAAGGCCATTGCTGGCTCTCTCTCCATGCATGATGGGAGTTGTAGTCTGACTCTCTGCTCGGAAGGGGAGGGGGTCCAACTTTTACAAGCTTTTCCTTCCGGGAAGGCCTCTTGGAATTTTTTCCCCCCACCCTTCCTGCTTCTTCTAACAAATCGGATCATTCCCTTCTCACCCTCCTCTTACCCCTTCCCCTATACTGTCACCCCTTTCCCTCCCACCCTTCCTTTTTCCCAACCTTGTCCTTGCCCCCACCCCCCACCCCCAGCTCAGCCAGGGAAAAAGGGAGTGGGAATCAAGAAAGCTCCGTGAATTTTGCAAAGACAAGGGGCCACATCTTTGCTTTCTGCCACGCTCTTGGTGGCGAAATCCCTCCCCCAATTTTTTTCCTTCTGGGTTTTTGGGGAGAGAGGATAGCAGGAGTGGCAGGAAGTATTAAGTCCTTGTTTCTCAAGGGAGCCCCACTAAACTCCCGCTTGGGCGGGGGTTGGACTAGATGACCTATAAGGTCCCTTCCAACTCTGATTATATGTTATCTGATTATCTGTAAACCCAGCAGCCGGTTGTATAAAAGGGAAGGGGGCTTTGTTTCCATATTGGGGAGGGGGGGGAACAGAAAAACAGGGTGAGAGCTGGATGACCCTCGAGTAGGACTTTTTTAGGGGGGCTCCCCCCTCCCCTCAAGTCCTCCATCTTTCCCACCCCCCTGCAAGAAATCCACCAGGTTGGATTGGCACCCAGCTAGTTAACCGATAACAGATAACCAGAGCTGGAAGGGACCTTGTAGGTCATCTAGTCCAACCCCCCACCCTCAGATATTGGAAGGCTGCTCTCCTGTCTCCCCTGGTCCTTCTCTTCCCTAGACCAGCCAGGCCCAGTTCCTGCAACCGTTTATCATAGTCTGTTTCATCCTCCAGTCCCCTCATCATCCTGGTTGCTCTTCTCTGCACTTTTTCTAGAGTCTCAACATCCTTTTTTATAAGTGTGGTGACCAAAACTGGATGCAGGACTCCAGGTGTGGCCTTACTCAGGCTTTACAGAGGGGTAGTAGCACTTATCTTGATCTGGATTGTATCCCTCTGTTCAGACAATTTAGGATTGCATTGGCTTTTTTGGCAGCTGATGCACACGGCTGGCTCCTATTTAGCTGGTTCTCCACTAAGACTCCAAGATCTGGGGGTGAGGTGGGGGTGTTTGAGGTTTTCAAGAACAGCCTGGGGACAACAGGGATGGCGAGAGGTCTCCTTGCCTTGAGCAGCAGGGGTTGGACTAGACGACCTCTGGCGGCTCCCTTCCTGCCAGTTTCTGGCTTCTCCTTGCCCAGAAGCTTCTGTCCCGTGGGGGTGGTTTTTGGGGGGAGGGGATGCCTTTGGGGAAGAGTCTCAGGAGCCCACCACCCCATACCTTGCATTCTGCCCCTCCCCCGTAATCCCCCTCCCCCAGCCGGCTGGGCTGGTCTCCTTGCCCCCCCTTTTTTTTCCCATCCACCCTGCTTCCAGCACCTGCAGAAGTTAACTCCGGGTGACGTGGCCACCAACCCACCTTCCTTCCTGAACGCCAGAGAGTTAAGCCCCCTCCCCTTTTCTCTGCCTCCTGTGCTTGGTGGGTTCCCCCCACCCCTTTTGCGCCTGCCTTACCCCCTTCTCTCTGCCCTTCTCCGGAGGCGCTGGAACCCGGAGAACTCCTCCTCTCTTCCTCTTCCTCCTCCGTACCTCTCTCCCTCCCCTACCTGTCCCCGTAAGAAGGGGCTTGATTTGGGAGCAACCTCCTTCTCCTCCCCCCGCTCCGCCGCTCCAGCCCGCCCTCGCGCCCCTCCCCTTCCTTTCCCCATTCTGTCCACTTCCCCCCTCCCCAACCCACTCACCTGCAAGCCAGCTCGCTCCTTCTCCTCCTCCTCCTCCTCCCCCTTTTTCCCCCCACCCGCCTTTCCTCTTCCTCTCTTCGGCTCATCCCTTTCGCTACACACGCGCCCCGCGCTCTCGCCTTTCCCTCCTGGGCACATTGTACACACCGCCGGCCCGGCTTGCCGCCCGACAGGCCCCCTAACCCCACCCCACCCTCGTCCTACCCAACCGCCGACCCCCCTCACCTCTCCCCCAACCCCCAAGGCGAGGAAGCCAAGGACCATTGGTCAAGGGGTAGAGAGTGGGGGGCGAGCAGTAACCCTGAGCCCCCGTCGTGTCTGATGTGCTACAGACCTCCTCCGCCTAGCTACTGCTGCTTGGGTCCGCGACCAAATGGATTGCTTGTGTATAGTCACCACCAAGGTAAGGAGCAAACCAAAGCCCCCTCCTCACCGGCGGAGAGACCCCCTTGGGGAGAGGAGGAGGGGAGGGAGGAGGAGGAGGAGGAGGAAGGGAATGCCCCCTTGGGGAGGGGAGAGGGGGGCCAGAGGGCATGGGGTAGGCTGCCCGGCCAGCCTAGTCTGCTGCGGGGTGGGGGGTGGGCGAGAATGGGGGCGGCGGGGGGGAGAGAAAGATGCCAGTAGCACCGCCTGCTCGCTCTCTTTTCTCGGGCACGGTTTCCATGGGAGCTGAAGCCTGCGTGGGATCAGCCACTTGCGGGTTGGGGGTTGGGGGTGTTTGAGACGGCTGGGGAGGGGAGGGGGCTTCGATGGGGAGACCGGGGGGGCGATGCCGAGCGCCCGGCAGGCCAGCGTGGCGGGGGGGGAACCTCCCGGAGCTGGCCTTGGTGCTGAAACCCGCCCGCGGTCCGCGGCGCTGGGGCTATGACGGCGCTAAAGGCGGAGAGGGGAGGGGCGAGGGGGTTGAGGTTGGGTGGGGTGGGTTCATCTCTGTGGAGCGGCCGCTGGGGAAGGGTCAGGAAAGCCCCCCCTCCCTCCCTCCTCCCTGCCTCTTCTAAGGGCAAGGGAAGGGTCTCCCTTGCCCTCCCGCGCCCGTTCCTTACAAATGAGGGAGGGGCGCTTTTCTCCTCTCCCTGCCCCCACCCACCCACCCGCAGCACGGATTGGAAGGGGGTTTGAAAGACCGCCACCCACCCGCGTTATTTTTCTCCCCTTCCTCCCTGTTGCATCGCAAGGGGTGTTGGCTGCGCTGGTGTTGCGTGTGGAAGAGGGTTTTTTTTTTTAGGGGAGGGGTGTCTTTCTGGATGGCGGCCTTTCTGGGTGCTGCCCGTCCTGGGGGAAACTTGCCAGAGATCCGACGGGGAGGAAAGGAGGAGAGAGGGGAATCGCCTGAATGGCATCCCCAGAGGGCCAGGAGCCCCTCTGCGCCTTCTCTCTTCCTTCCCCCTCGTCTCCCCTCTTTCCCCGGGGAGGGTGGGCACCTGGGGAGGGGGTGCTGGGGGGAGGAGGAGGAGGAGGTGGGAGATGCGGCATGTCAGGCCTCACTTCGGGGCCTGGTGGCTTAACAAAACGCTGATTGGCAGCTGCCTCTTTTCTCACCGCTTTAGGAAGTAAAGAGTTTCTTCTACAGGTGTGTGACAGGTGACAGGTGTGTCGAGGCGTGGGGGGGGGAGGGAGGGGGAGGGAGGGAGCTTGAGGCGGTGGTGTAAGGAAGAGTAGGCGACCCTTCGAAGGCCTGGACCAGAAGCCAACCCGCCTCCGTTCTTGGGTTCTTCCTTGCTCCTTGGTAGCTCCGGGGGCCGATCTAACTCACCAGGCTTCCAAAAAAGAATAATGCAACCATCGAGAGGAACCGAGGAGGAGTTTGTGTGTGTGTGTGTATGGGGGGGGCACCCTGAGATGCTCAGCTTGCTCTCCCCCCCCTTCCCCAATCTCCCAAAGCCGCCCTCTCCCCAATCGCCTTTGCGATTCTGCAAGCCATGATTCAACCTTGGATTAACCGTGTGTGTGTGTGTGTGTGTGTGTGTGTGTGAATTGCCTGATCGCAAAAGAAGGGAGGGGGCGGGAAGGAGGGCTGGTTCAAGGGTCGGGAGGGGAAGGGAAGAAGAAGAAGAAAGAGAAGAAGGGTTCAGTTTTACTTTTGGCGTCCAAAAAGAGCCGAGAAAAGGACTTTTTGGAGGAAATCATAGAGACTGGAAAGGGGAGGGGTGGGCGGGCGGGAGATGGGGGGGGGAGAGGAGAGAAAGAGTTCCAGAAATAGCAGCAGAAGGAGCCAATTCGTTCTGCCCGACACACACACACACACAGAGAGTGCATGCGCTAAATATCACACTCAGGACCGAGCAGGAATGCTGATTACACACACACACACACACACACACAACACACACAACACACACACAGTTTCTGTCTGGGTGAAATACAATCTTGATGTTTAACCACCACGTCTGTGGCTTCTCCTTCTCTTTCTTTCCCCACCTCGCAGAGCTGCAATGCTGGTCCTTTCCCTCCACCAAGCCCCCCTCTCCCTCCCTCCCCTCCGAAGTGGGTGGGTGGGTGGGTTTGATCTGGGAGGAGCCTGGCAGGTCTGCTGGCCAATGGCCAGCCAGAGAAAGAGGGTGGGATTATTTGGGAGGAGGTTTCGCTTGTGCAAATCTCAGCAGGGAGGGAGAGGTGGAGGGGGGGCATCTTCCCAGTATTTAATGCGGGGGGGCTGGGGGCCTCCGTGATGGGGAAAGGGGGTAGGATAGAAGAGCCGAGGCCTTTAGAGAGCTGGACTGGGAGGACCTGAATGTTAAGGGGAGTGGAGGTCCCGGCAGTGGGGAAGAAGGAGAATATTTGGGGACTTACAGAATCCAAGGGCTGGCTGGAAGGGACCCTGAAGGTCTTCTAGTCCAACCCCCAAGGGCCCAAGGCATGCATCCTTATACCATCGTCCCCAAAATAGTCTATTGTCTACTTTTTTTCTTGAAAACTGAGAGGGGGAGGGAGGGGGGGGGAGAGAGAGAGATGAGGGTCTTCAGGGATCTCTGAGGTTGGTTGTGTTCTTGTAGGTGTTTCAATCCTGGGCAACTTTATCAGTGGGTGGGTGGGTGGGTGGAGGATAGACAGATACCATGAATGGATGGCTGGATGAGAGAGAAAGAGAGAGGCAGAGAAATGGTAGATAGGTAGGTAGGTGGGTGGATGGATGGATGGATGGATGGATGGGTGGATGGAGGATAGACAGATACCATGAATGGATGGATGGATGAGAGAGAAAGAGAGAGGCAGAGAAATGGTAGATAGGTAGGTAGGTGGGTGGATGGATGGATGGATGGATGGATAGATGGGTGGATGGAGGATAGACAGATACCATGAATGGATGGATGGATGAGAGAGAGAAAGAGAGGCAGAGAAATGGTAGATAGGTAGGTAGGTGGGTGGATGGATGGATGGATGGATGGATAGATGGGTGGATGGAGGATAGACAGATACCATGAATGGATGGATGGATGAGAGAGAAAGAGAGAGGCAGAGAAATGGTAGGTAGGTAGGTAGTTGGGTGGATGGATGGATGGATGGATGGATGGATAGATGGGTGGATGGAGGATAGACAGATACCATGAATGGATGGATGGATGAGAGAGAAAAGAGAGAGGGTAGAGAAACGATAGGTGGGTAGGTGGATGGATGATAGACAGATATCATGGATGGATGGATGGATGGATGGATGAGAGAGAGAGAAATAGAGATGATAGATAGGTAGGTAGGTAAATGGATGGATGAATGGTTGGATGATAGACATATCATGGATGGATGGATGGATGGATGAGAGAGAAAGAGAGAGAGAGGTAGAGAAATGATAGGTAGGTAGGTGGGTGGGTGAGTGGATGGATGGATGATAGACAGATATCATGGGTGGATGGATGGATGAGAGAGAAAGAGAGAGAGAGGTAGAGAAATGGTAGATAGGTAGGTAGGTGGGTGGATGGATGGATGATAGATATCATGGATGGATGGATGAGAAAGAAAGAGAGAGAGGTAGAGAAATAGGTAGGTGGGTGGGTGGATGGATGGATGATAGACAGATATCATGGATGGATGGATGGATGGATGGATGAGAGAGAAAGAGAGAAAGGTAGATAAATGATAGGTAGGTAGGTGGGTGGGTGGGTGAGTGGATGGATGGATGATAGACAGATATCATGGGTGGCTGGATGGATGAGAGAGAGAGAGAGGTAGAGAAATGATAGGTAGGTGGGTGGATGGATGGATGATAGATATCATGGATGGATGGATGAGAGAGAAAAGAGAAAGGTAGAGAAATAGGTAGGTGGGTGGGTGGATGGATGGATGATAGACAGATATGGATGGATGGATGAGAGAGTAAGAGAGAGAGAAGTAGAGAAATGATAGGTAGATAGGTGGGTGGGTGGGTGGATGATAGACAGATATCATGGATGGATGGATGGATGAGAGAGAAAAGAGAGAAGTAGAGAAATGATAGGTGGGTGGGTGAGTGGATGGATGGATGATAGACAGATATCATAGGTGGCTGGATGGATGAAAGAGAAAGAGAGAGAGGTAGAGAAATGATAGGTAGGTGGGTGGGTGGGTGGATGATAGACAGATATCATGGATGGATGGATGAGAGAGAGAAAGAGAGAGAGGTAGAAATGATAGGTAGGTGGGTGGGTGGGTGGATGATAGACAGATATCATGGATGGATGGATGAGAGAGAAAGAGAGAGAGAGGTAGAGAAATGATAGGTAGGTAGGTGGGTGGATGGATGATAGACAGATATCATGGATGGATGGATGAGAGAGAAAGGGAGAGAGGGGTAAAGAAATGATAGGTAGGTAGGTGGGTGGGTGGGTGGGTGGATGAATGGATGTAGATAGGCAGAAACAGACAGACAGACAGATAAGATGGATGGATGGATGGTGGGATGACAGACAGATATCATGAATGGATGGATGAGGGAGAAAGAGAGAGGTAGAGAGATGGTAGATGACAGAGACTGACAGACCATGGAATCAAAACACTGGATGGGACTTCTGAGGTCATCTAGTCCAACCCCCTGCTGGAGCTGGGGACTCCCTGTAGCCTTTCAGACCAAAGGGTGTTCCCATCCTTCCTTGGAAGCCTCCCCGAGGGAAGCACCCACGGCTTCTGGTGGCAAGCCATTCCACAGGCTACTTGTTCTCAATCGCCTGCCATTCCCCACTTTTAGTTCCAGAGGGGTTGGAAATCTCTCTGGGGAAGGATGGCTCCTTGCCCTGCCCTCGGGGGCTTTGGAGGGCGACTCTTATGCCTGCCAAGGAGGTTTCCATGAAGCCCCCACCTCCTAATTAATAATGGATCTGCAAAGAATGATGGATGGCTTCCTTTGGCCATCTGACCCTCATCCATCCTGGCTGTTACCGGATGTTCTCCTGACAGGCTGTACGTTTTATGCCACTTAAGGAGTGGGGGGAGAGACCCCTGGGGAGGGGGCTTTCAAATTGAGATACCCTTCCTTTCTTTACAGCCATATCAAGGAACGGACTCATGTTTCTGTCCATAAAGCAGAAAATTTGTAGCTCAGGGTTGAAACGAAGGCGCCTTGGGGGGTTTCCTGGCAGACATTTCACCACCCTGCTAGGGAATGTCATCAATGCTAGAAGGGTGTGGGGTTTGCAGGGGGGAAGGAGGAGGAGGAGGAGGAGGAGGAGGAAGATGATTCTGGGGTGCTTGGTCCTCTCTGAGCTTGGTAGTTTTCTTGCAGACGTTTCATGACCCAACTAGGTTACATCACCAGTGCTTGGTGAGTTCTCAGAGAGCATCTCCTTTCCTTCTTGTCCATTCCTGGCCCCAGCGAGACTTTTGCGTCCCCTCAAGCCGTGGCTTAAACCTGGCTTAAAACATCCCTTCCCACATTACCCACCATTTGAAGCTCAAGAGAGGACGGAGAGTTGGCTTGATGGAAGGGCAGCCATGGTTGGCTCAGTTTCACCCCCTTTTCCACCCCTTTTTCTGGGACCCCAAAACACGCCAAGACCCAAGATTAAGCCAAGATGCATCGTAACCAAGCTGAACCAACCATTTATACCAATGCAGCTGTTGCACGGATTTGGGTTTAATGAAGGAAGCCAGAAGAAAAGCTGAGAACACAAATTTTGCAGGGACCAGATTTCTCAAACCTGGTTTGGGATTGAAGGGTGCAATTTAACGGTGCAATTTGAGTTTTTGGGGTGTTTTTTTCTCTCTTCCCTTACCGTCCGGTTGATTCTGGAGCGTTAGGGTTTAAATGTTGGTCTTTTTATTTTATTTGTATTTTTGTGTATATATATATATATATTAGCAATTGGGGTGGCATTTTAGGATGCCTTCTGGCCTGTGAAAATAGCAGCTTGAAAGCATCTAGACAAAGATAAATGCTCAGCGGGAAAAGGTGCAAAAGGAGGGGGGAAGAAAAAAATAAGATTTTGGGAATGGGAGAGCCAGGAAAAGTCACTTTTTGGCTAATTTAGAGGCTTGGTTGTCTTGCAAAAGAATTTGGGACCGAGGTGGGGGCGGTTCCTGGCACCCCCAAAAATCTTCCTCTCGGCCTTTAGCGCCTTCTCGTCTTGTTCTGCAGACTCTCTCTGTGTGTGTAGATGTGTGTGTGTGAACAAATTTAGCTGGCTTTTTGAAATGACTTGGAATGAAACTGTCTCGTCCGCCCCACTCCCCCCTCAAACCCCCGAAACGCATTTGCAAAGTTTCTTGGAGAGTTGAACATGTGAGTTTTTGGGGATGTGTGGGTGGGTGGTGGGGGGGTTGGCAGACTCACGTGGCCGGCCTGATGTTCAAAGCAGGACTTGTGAATTGGGGGTGGGTTTTTTTTTTATAGACAGACAGACGGACAAGCTGCCCGATGTCTGTGGGAAGTGCACCACTTTTGCAAGTTTGGAAGAAGAGCTGGGTTTTTTTGGGGGGAAACCAGCGGGCTTGGAGGGTGCCAAAGGAAGAGAACACTGGCCGCTCAGGGTTGAAGGGTGGGGTCCTTGGGGGGGTCTCTTGAGCAGGGGCTTGTTTGTGAGCCAACTAGGGAACCTCATGGGTGGTGGGAGGAGGGAGGAGGGTGGGAGGAAAAAGGATTGTGGGTTCCTTGGGGCTGTCTGAGCTGGATGGTTTTCTTGCAGACATTTCAGGACCCAACTAGGGAACAACATCAGCGCTGGGAGAGAAGGGAGGTTGCGAGGAGGAGGAGGAGGAGGAGGAGGGGAGGAGGAGGAGGAGGAGGAGGAGGTGGGGAGGAGGAGGAGGAATACTGTGGGTTCCTTGGGGCTCTCTGAGCTGGGTGGTTTCCTTGAGGACGTTTCATGACCCAACCAGGGAACATCATCAGTGCTGGAAGGAAGGGAGGGAGGAAGGAGGAGGGAAGGGACTGTGGGGTACTTGGTGGTCTCTGAGCTGGGTGGTTTCCTTGGAGACGTTTCAGGACCCAACTAGGGAACAACATCAGTGCTAGGAGAGAAGGGAGGTGCGAGGAGGAGGAGGAGGAGGAGGAGGAGGAGGAGGAGGAGGAGGAGGAGGAGGAGGAGGAGGAGGTGGTCTGGGGGTCCTTGGTTGTCCCAAACTTGGTGGTTTCCTTGCAGACGTTTTATGACCCAACTAGGGAACATTATCAGTACTAGAAAGGATTGCGGGCTTTGAGGAGGAGGTGCGCTGTATATCGTCGCTGCTCTCTGAGCTTGATTTATTTTCTGGTAGACGTTTCATGATCTGACTAGGGAACCTCCCCAAGGCTAGAAATCCATCCTCCCTTCTCTTCTAGCCCTGATGACGTTCCCTAGGTGGGTCATGAGGCGTCCGCAAGAAAAACCACCAAGTTCAGAGAGAAGTATAAAGCTTTGAGGTTTGGGAAAGCCACGGGGGGCGGCAATTTCTCAATGGAAGCATAATAGGCCACGAAGGCTCGTGTTCCAATTGGGCCCCCATTGGCTGGGGGGTGGGGGGGGATGCTTGGAGTTGTAGTCCACCCATTTTTCCAGTTGTGCCAGGGCGAAAAACCCAGATGTAGGAGTTGAAATTCGCCCAGTGAGGCAGTGGTGTCTGGAGAGATCTAAGTTGGTTTGGCCACCGGTTCCTCGTTTAAGGACGCCCAAGTTCTGCAGTGAAGGGAAAGGGGGCCACATGGAATAGGTTCCCTCCGAAGAATCAAGGAACGTCTCTTAATATTAAAAAATATCAATTCAATTCAATTAAAAGGCTGCCAATAAGACCCCTCTCTTCCTTCCAACCTTCTTTTCTTTTCTTTTTTTCTTTCTTTTCTTTCTTTTCCCCTTTCCTCCCCGCCCACCTCCATCCCTGGAGGCTTTTAAGAAGAGATTGGACCGCCATCTGTCAGAAATGGTGTAGGGTCTCCCGCTTGGGTGGGGTTGGGGGTTGGACTAGATGACCTACAAGGTCCCTTTGAACTCTGTTACTATTCTGTTATTCAGAAATTGTGGCAGCTTCATCCCTGGAGGCTTTCAAGAAGAGGCTGGACTGCCATCTTGTCAGAAATGGTGTAGGGTCTCCTGCTTGGGCAAGGGGTTGAACTAGATGACCTCCAAGGTCCCTTCCGGCTCAGATATTCTATATTCATTGGAACAGAAGTTGCCTTCAGAAGTTATGGGAGCTTCATCCCTAGAGGCTTTGAAGAAGCGATCGGACTGCCATCTGTCAAAAATGGTGCAGGGCCTCCTGCTTGGGCGGGGCGCGGGGTTGGACTAGATGACCTCCAAGGTCCCTTCCCCACTCTGGCATTCTATATTCATTGGAACAGAAGTTGCCTTCAGAAGCTGTGGGAGCTTGATCCCTGGAGGCGTTGAAGAAGAGATTGGACTGCAATCTGTCAGAAATGGCGGAGGGTTGGGTGGGGTGGGGGGTTGGACTAGATGACCTCCAAGTTGCCTTCCGACTGATTATCTGTTATCCCCCCTCCCCCTTCCGGGATTCGTGATCTTGCGAGACGTGGTGTTCTTTAGCGACAGCATCCGAAGGGGAAAGAGTGGGGGTGTAAAGAAAAAGAGAAAAAAAAACAGGAGGAGGGATGTTTGTGGGTGACACGGTGTGCCTGAGTGTTTTACACACCGCGTGCTTCCTTGCCATTGATAATCAGTCCCTGGTTGTGCGTCACTGGCGTTTGTGTGTGTGTGTGTGTGTGTGTGTGTGTGTGTGCCTGCAAAGAAGGAAAGAGCAGAACGGAAGACGTGTGTGTGTGTGGGGGTTGCTGGGTGAATGGGAAGGTGGGGGAGGGAGAAAGAGTTGGGGGAGATCTTTGGAGGGGCAGTGACATCACTGCCAGGGTGACCTTGACCCCCTCCCCAACCCCCCTCCCCAGCCGGTAGATGGGCAGGAGAAGCAGTCAGGGAGCCACACATGAGGGTTTCTGCTTGGAGTGGGTTGCAAGCAGGTAACACGGAATGCAATTTATTGAGTGGGTGGGACATCCAAGAGGAAGAGGCTGGACTGCCGGATGTCAGAAATGGGGTAGGGGTCTCCCGCTTGGGCAGGGGGAGAGGGGTTGGACTAGATGACCCCAAGGGTCCCTTCTGACTCTTGTTAGGATTCTGTTATTCAGAAATGATGGGAGCTTCATCCTTGGAGGCTTTCAAGAAGAGGCTGGACTGCCGGATGTCAGAAATGGGGTAGGGGTCTCCCGCTTGGGCAGGGGAGAGGGTTGGACTAGATGACCCCCAAGGGTCCCTTCTGACTCTTGTTAGGATTCTGTTATTCAGAAATGATGGGAGCTTCATCCTTGGAGGCTTTCAAGAAGAGGCTGGACTGCCGAATGTCAGAAATGGGGTAGGGTCTCCCGCTTGGGCAGGGGAGGGGGTTGGACTGGATGACCCCCAAGGGTCCCTTCCGACTCTGATTATCTGTTATAACGGAAGGTTAAGGCAAGAAAGGGGAGGGTTTCTACTAGGCATGGGTGTGTGTGTGTGGGAGAAGGTGGATGGGTGGCCCTCGCATGGGGCAAAACACACATACACACACCCTCCCGGATGTTTTTTAGGGTGCAAACCCCTAAAATACAGGCAGTCCTCGACTTATGTCCACCGTCGAGCTGGGGTTTGCCTGCCGCTGTTCTTAAGCGAATCACTCTGGGCCGTTAAGTGAGTCGCAGGAGAAGTGAAGCGAATCTGGCTATTCTCCTCCCCGTTTGACTTTCTTTCTTTCTTTCTTTCTTTCTTTCTTTCTTTCTTTCTTTCTTTCTTTCTTTCTTTCTTTCTTTCTTTCTTCCTCCCTTCCTTCCTTCCTCATTCCCTTCCTTCCTTCCTTCCTTCCTTCCTTTCTTCCTTCCTTCCTCCTTCCCTTTCTTTCTTCTTTCCTTCCTTCCTTTCTTTCTTTTTCTTCCTTCCTTCCTTCCTTCCTTCCTTCCTTCCTTCCTTTCTTCCTTCCTTCCTTCCATCCTTCCTTCCTTCCTCCTTCCCTTCCTTCCTTCCTTCCTTCCTTCCTTCCTTCCTTCTTTTCTTTTTCTTCCTTCCTTCCTTCCTTTTTCTTTCTTTTCCTTCCTTCCTTCCTTCCTTCCTTCCTTCCTTCCCTTCCTTCCTTCCTTCCTTCCTTCCTTCCTTCCTTCCTCCTTCCCTTTCTTTCCTCCTTCCTTCCTTTTCTTTTTCTTCCTTCCTTCCTTCCTTCCTTCCTTTTTCTTCCTTCCTTCCTTCCTTCCTTCCTTTTTCTTCCCTTTCTCTTTGGGCCCTGTCAGACGAGCTCTTCCTGGCCTGTCGTCATTAAGCGAAGCATTCAGCAAATTCCGGCTTTCCCCCCAACCCCTCTTGGGGACGCACGAGACCGTCATACATGCGAGCCTGGGTGCGCCGCAAACGGTCATTAAGGGTGGAAAAAAACCCAGCCGTGAGTCTCTTTGGCCCATGCCATTGTAACTTCAACCAGTGGCAAAAGGAACGGGTTATAAGTCAAGGACTCCCCTGTATTATTGGTTACAGGAACTGGGCCTGGCTAGTCTAGGGAAGAGAAGGACCAGGGGAGACAGGAGAGCATCTTCCAATATTTGAGGGGCTGCCCCAGAGAGGAGGAAGGGGGTCAAGATATTTTCCAAGGTACCTGAAAGCCAGACGAGGAACAATGGATGGAAACTGACCAAGGAACTAGAAATAAGGGGCAATTTTCTGAACAATCAACCCATGGAAGAGAAGTTGCCCTCAGAAGTTGTGGGAGCTTCATCACTTGAGACCTTCAAGAAGAGATTGAACTGCCATCTGTCAGAAATGGCGTAGGGTCTCCCGCCTGGGCAGGGGTTGGACTAGATGACCTCAAAAGTCCTTTCCGACTCTGGTATTCTATATTCAGTGGAACAGAAGTTGCCTTCGGAAGTTATGGGAGCTTCATCCCTGGAGGCTTCCAAGAAGAGACTGGACTGCCCTGTGTCAGAAATGGTGTAGGGTCTCCCGCTTGGGCAGGTGGGGTTGGACTAGATGACCTACAAGGTCCCTTCCAACTCTGTTATTATTCTGTTATTCAGAAATTGTGGGAGCTTCATCCCTGGAGGCTTTCAAGAAGAGATTGGACTGCCATCTGTCAGAAATGGTGTAGGGTCTCCTGCTTGGGCCAGCGGGGTTGGACTAGATGACCTACAAGCAGGGGTGAGATCCTACCAGTTCAGACCAGTTCTATAGAACCGGTGGTTACAATTCTGTGCAGTTTGGAGAACTGGGCAAATCGTGCCACTGGCTGGCCCCTCCCTCCTGTAGATTTCTGCTTTCTGGCTAATCCAAATCGCGGTTGTTCTGCTTCGCCTCCCCGGGGCTTCCCGAGAGGCCCAGTCCGGGTGTTGTTCAGGGGTTTTTGGGGGTGGGTGGGAGGGAAGTGGCCTGAGAGCAGAGCCGAACCTTCCTTAGGACCGAAGCTTCTATTTTCCAGTGCAGGCAGTAGATTGCAGAAAGGCAGATCTGTGAATGAATCTGCAAGCAACTCAATCTGCTTTGCCTGATTTTGGGGTAAAAGTTGCTCTTTTTTTATATCTATATATTAAAAAATTCAATATTTACATAAATATTTACAATATTTACATGTTGCATGCCCCAGCCAGTCATGTGACCACCAAGTCACACCCATAAATTAGGCCAGGCCCACAGAACCGGTTGTTAGGAAATTTGGATCCCACCCCTGCCTACAAGGTTCCCCCCCTTCCAACTCTGGTTATCTGTTATCTGTATCTCCTTCCTAGGGTCTGCCTTTCCTTGGTTATCAGGCTGGTGGCTTCACGGTTGGACATTTGTTAGTTGTTTTGAATAGAATAGAATAGAATTAGAAAGAGAATTAGAATATAGAATAGAATATAGAATAGAATAGAATATAGATGAGAATATAGAATAGAATTAGAAAAAGAATAGAATATAGAATAGAATAGAATGAGAAAGAGAATAGACTAGAATATAGACTAGAATATAGACTAGAATATAGACTAGAATAGAATAGAATATAGAATTAGAATTAGAATTAGAATTAGAATATAGAATAGAATATAGAATAGAATATAGAATAGAATAGAATAGAATAGAAATAGAATAGAATATAGAATTAGAAATAGAATAGAATAGAATAGAATAGAATATAGAATAGAATTAGAAATAGAATAGAATAGAAATAGAATAGAATATAGAATTAGAAATAGAATAGAATAGAATATAGAATAGAATATAGAATAGAATTAGAAATAGAATAGAATTAGAAATAGAATAGAAATAGAAATAAGAATAGAATAGAATAGAATAGAATAGAATATAGAATAGAATTAGAAATAGAATAGAATTAGAAATAGAATAGAATAGAATATAGAATAGAATAGAAATAGAATAGAATTAGAAATAGAATAGAATATAGAATAGAATAGAATACAATATAGAATAGAATTAGAATAGAATAGAAATAGAATAGAATTAGAAATAGAATACAATTAGAAATAGAATAGAATAGAATATAGAATAGAATAGAAATAGAATAGAATTAGAAATAGAATAGAATATAGAATAGAATAGAATACAATATAGAATAGAATTAGAATAGAATAGAAATAGAATAGAATTAGAAATAGAATACAATTAGAAATAGAATAGAATAGAATATAGAATAGAATAGAAATAGAATAGAATTAGAAATAGAATAGAATATAGAATAGAATAGAATACAATATAGAATAGAATTAGAATAGAATAGAAATAGAATAGAATAGAAATAGAATAGAATTAGAAATAGAATGGAATGGAATAACAGAGTTGGAAGGGCCCTTGGAGGTCTTCTAGTCCAACCCCCTGCCCAGGCAGGAAACTCTACACCACTTCAGACAAAGGGTTATCCAACATCTTGTTAAAAACTTCCTGTGTTGGAGCATTCACAACTTCTGAGGGCAAGTCGCTCCACAAATTAATTGTTCTTCCTATCAGGAAATCCCTCCTTAAGTTGCTTCTCTCTCCTTGATTGACTTTTGGGGCGGGGGCGGGGGGGCCTTAGGACAGGACTCGAACTTGGGACCCCCAACCCAGTTTCAGCCTGGGGGCTTCTAACTTTGGCGTCCACCTGGGGTTGGGATGGTGTGCTTAGAGTTTCTGGGATAGAACGAAGGGTTCTCGGGGTTGTGGAGACATGTCTAGGGAGGAGAAGGGAAACTGAGGCACCGGGATCTCGGCCCTGGGTTCGAGGCAGGAAAGACGGAGGGCGCCTCCGTGTGGGCGCTTGGTAAACTTGGTTTGTGGCGGGCCATAAGAATGATGGTTTGGGCCTGTGAGAGGCTTGTTAGGCCTCTGTTTGGCTCTGAGGGTGGGGGAGTGCTGTAAGACCCTCCTCCAATTTGTTCTCGACTTACGACCGCCATTGGGAGCGGTTGCTAAGAAAGGTGATCGTTAAGAGAAGCAGGTTTGATTCTACGGCCTAGTTCACTACGCTCGTTCAGCAAAACGCTGCTGTCGTTCTGTGAATCAAACGGTCCTTAAACAAATCCGGCTCTCCCTCCCCCCCATTGGCTGCAAAACGGGGATCGCGCGACTCTGGGATGCTGCGACCATCGTAAATATGAGTCAGTCCTTGACTTAGTGACCGTTCGGGTTACGACGGCACTGAAAAAAGGGACTTAGGACCATGTTTCGCACTTGCAACCTTCGCTGCCTCTCCTTGGTCAAAATTCGACAACTTGGTAACTGATTCGTAATTATGACGGTCGCAACATCCCCAGTGATCATGTGATCCCCTTCTGACCAGCAAAGACAAATGGAGAAGCCAGTTTTGCTTAACGACCATGTGACTCACTTAACAACTGCAGCAAGAAAGGTCGTAAAACGGGGCAAAACTCACTTTGAGCAATGTCGGGAAGCCGGATTTGCTTAACGACGTGCGTCTAACTGAACAACTGGAGTGATTCGCTTAACGACAGTGGCAAGGAAGGTCGTAAAACAGGGCAAAACTCAAACTGAACCAATGTCTCTCAAAATGATGGCCGTATATATGTCCAGGACTCCCTGTAACATGCCAAGCGCTGAAAAATATTTTTTGGGGGGTCACGCGATTGTGGGAGGGGGGTTTCTGTGATTATGTTCAAGGACTTGGTCGCAAGTGACTGTTTTCCCCCAGTGCCGTCGTAACTTTGGGCAGGTGGCCGCAAATCGAGGAATATCTCGTGCTGAGTTGGTTTCATGAAACTCTCCAACACTTTTTCCTTCTTTACCCCAAAGCCCCTGATCGGAAAGTCTGAACTGAGCGGCCATTTTGGTCACTAAACGAACTCGTAACTCGAGGACTACCCGTTTGATTTTGATTTTTTTTTTTTTTTTAAATAGTCTTCTTTCTCCAAGGCTAGATTGACAGAAGGGAGATTTCCCAGGTCTTTTGCTGCTGTGTGTGGGAATGCATCGGCAGGCCTCCGGTTTGGCTGCATTCTCATTAGGGACTAGAAGCTTGAGTTCTGTTTTTGTTTTGTTTTTTTAAAATGGTGGTTGTTATGGGATCCTTTGAGGCCTCCCAAGGTTTTCTTGGACAGGGGAGGGGGAATTGGGTAATGGGTGGGAGGAGGGTTTGAGTTGCGGGGGGGGGGGTCCAGGCAGTCAGAGAGCAGCTGATGGAGAAAGGGACAAAAAGAATTGATAGAAATTCAGGTGCAATCTCCAAATTTTGATTTTTCCTGCATAAAGGAAAGCTTTTCGTACAATCTCTTTCTTCAAAGGAATCTCCTTCCTTCCTTCCTTCCTCTCTTCTTATTTCTTCTTTCTTTCCTGCTTTCCTCTCCTTCCCTGTTCTCCTTCCTTTCTTCCTACCTTTCCCTTCCCTCTTTTCATTCCTTTCTCCTTCCTTCCTTTTTCCCTATTCTTCCTTCCTTCCACTCCTTCTTTGTTCTTCCTTCCTGCCCCTTCCCTCTTCTTCTTCCTTCCTTCCTTCTTTCCTCTCCTTCCCTGTTCTCCTTCCTTTCTTACCCTTCCCTCTTTTCATTCCCATCTCCTTCTTTCTTCCCTGTTCTTCCTTTCTTCTTTTCCTTCTCTGTTCTTCCTTCCTGCCCCTTCCTCTCTTCTCATTCCTTCTTTCATTCCTTCCTTCCTCATTCCTTCTTTCCTTCCTCCCTCCCTCCCTCTCTTCTCATTCCTTTTTTCATTCCTTCCTTCCTCTCCTTCCCCTTTCCTCTTTTCATTCCCATCTCCTTCCTTCCTTCCTCTCTTCTCATTCCATCTTTCCTTCCTTCCTCTCCTTCCCCTTCCCTATTTTTATTCCTCCTTTTCTCCTTTCCTTCCTTCCTTCCACTCCTTCCCTCTTTTCATTCCTATCTCCTCCCTTCCTTCTTCCCTGTTCTTCCTTCCTTCCTCTCTTCTCATTCCTTCTTTCATTCCTTTCTTCCTCATTCCTCTTTTCATTCCTATCTCCTTCCTTCCTTCCTTCCTTCCTTCCTTCCTTCCTTCCTTCCTTCCTTCCTTCCTTCCTTCCTTCCTTCCTTCCTTCCTCTCTTCTCATTCCTTCTTTCCTTCCTTTCTCCCTCATTCCTCTTTTCATTCCTATCTCCTCCCTTCTTCCCTCCCTCCCTTCTCATTCCTTCTTTCCTCCCAACCTTGAAAGCCCTCCCCCCCACTTTCCCACGTTCCTCCCTCATTCCGGCTGCCTCCTGGCTGCCATGGCAACCAGGGATAACGGGATCTGGGATGCGTAGGGGGTTATTTGAGCAGCTGCACGCCCCCCCTCCTTCCCCCTCCTTTCCCGCAGCCCCCTCCTTCCCGGAGCCTTCCCCTCCCCCAAACAAAGGGGCTCCATCTCCTCCCGGGACACCCCCCTCCTCACCCTCCGACCCCCAACCCCTCCTCCTCCTCCTCCTCCTTCTCTTCCCATCTCTCATCTCTGCCCCTTGATTGACTTTTATGGGTGTTTTTCTTCCTGGAGTCGAATTGAGAGTTGAATCAAGACTCGTCTGCGTGGCCCTTCTAAAAAGAAGGAGGGCGAGAGTGCCTCTGAGAATGCACAGGGTGCCTGGAACGACCGGAAGTTGTGCGGATGGCACTTCGTGTGCGTGTGTGCGTGCGTGTGTGTGTGTGTGTGTGTGTGTGTGAAGGGGGTGTGTGTGGGTCGAGGTTGGCAGGAAAGGCAACGCTGGATCACAATTGGCTGAGCTGCGCTGGGCAGGACTCCTGCGGGTTCAAGGGCAGAGATCCTCCGTGGTGCCAGAAGGGATCCGTGCCCAGTGCCAGTGCCAGTGCCAGCGCTGTGCCCTCCCTCCCTCCCTCCCTTCCTTCCTCTCTTCTCATTTTTTCTTTCCTCTCCTTGCCTCTTCTCCTTCCTTCCTTCCTTCCTCTCCTTCCCTCCTCTCCCTCCCTCTCTTCTCATTCTTTCCTTCCTCCTTCCTTCCCTCCTTCCTTCCCTCCTTCCTTCTCCCTTCCTTCCTTCCTCTCTTCTCATTTCTTCTTTCCTCTCCTTCCCTGTTCTCCTTCCTTTCTTCCATCCTTCCCTTTCCTCTTGTCCTCCCTCCCTCTCTTCTCATTCCTTCCTTCCTCTCCTTCCCTCCTCTCTCCCTCCCTCTCTTCTCATTTCCTTCCTTCCCTCCTTCCCTCCTTCCCTCCTTCCCTCCTTCCCTCCTTCCCTCCTTCCTTCCCTCCTTCCTTCCTTCCCTCCTTCCTCTCTTCTCATTTCTTCTTTCCTCTCCTTCCCTGTTCTCCTTCCTTTCTTCCTTTCTTCCATCCTTCCCCTTTCCTCTTCTCCTCCCTCCCTCTCTTCTCATTCCTTCCTTCCTTCCCTCCTCTCTCCCTCCCTCTCTTCTCATTTCCTTCCTTCCTTCCTTCCTTCCTTCCTTCCCTCCCTCCCTCCCTCCCTCCCTCCCTCCCTCCCTCCCTCCTTCCTTCCTTCCTTCCTCTCCTTCCCTCCTTCCTCTCCTTCCTTCCTTCCTTCCTCTCCTTCCCTCCTCTCTCCCTCCCTCTCTCCCGTCTTCCCTGTTCTCCTTCCTCCCTTCCAGATCACAATTGCCTGGGCGGGATTCCTACCGGATCGTGGGCAGAGATCCTTTGTGGTGCCGGAAAGGATCCGTGCCCGGTGCCGGTGCCTGGTGCCCATCTCTGCATCGGCACCCGAGTCCAGAATCCCATCTGGATTCCTTACAGCTGCGAGGAGGGCACCTTAACAGAATACAGAATAGAATAGAATAACCGGGCTGGAAGGGACCCTAGAGGTCTGCTAGTCCAACCCCATCTTAGGCCGGAAACCCTGCACCGTTTCAGGTAGTCCTTGACTTAACAACAGTTCACTTAGTGACCGAAGTTACAACAGCCCCGGAAAATAGGTGACTTAGGACCAAGTTTCACACTTACGACCGTTGAGGCTTCCCTGAGATCACGACCTTTATATTCGGATGCTTGGCAACCAGTTTAATTCGTGACCTCCTTTGGCGACCGTCGCACAAGCAAAACCGTTGGGAAAGCTGGATTCTCAGAGCAGCCCTGTTCCTCACTTAACAATGGCAGTGATTCGCTTCAACGACCGTGGCAAGAAAAGTCGTCCCAACCCACCCACCCCCACCAAAAAAAAACCTCACTTAACAAACGTCTTGCTTAGTGACATACCTTCTGGGCTTGTCAACGGCAGTCGAAAGGTCGAGGACTGCCTGTGAAAGGGTAACCGTGTTAGAAGGGACTTCTGAGGCCATCTAGTCCAACGCCCCCCACTCGAGCAGGGGACCTTGTCCCATTTGGGACAAAATGACCGCCTGGTTTCTTCTTAAAAACAAACAAACCTCCAGTGTTGGGAGCACCTGCAACCTCTCGCAGGGATTTGCTTAGCGGCCGTGGCGAGGAAGGACGTAAAATGGGGCGAAATTCAACTGAACAAACGCCTCGCTTAATGACGTGCATTTTTTGGACTCTGTGGCGGTCGTAACTCGAGGACTGCCTGCTGCCCTTTGCAAAGTCCCTCGCTGGGGGGGGGTGACAGCCTGCAGCCTGCAATGTGGTGTGTGTTTGTGTGTTTGTGTGATGGCTGCACCATCTTTTCACAGTCTTCCCTCCTGTGCATCTCCCCTCATTTGTCTGTCTCACCTCGTCCGTCTCTCGGTCCTTGTTTTAGATCATCACCTGTGAATCTTTTCCTACCTTAATGGTGTTTTCATATCTTCATTTATTTATTTTTTATTTTTTTACTTATTTTAGAACGCATAAGCCAGCCAGGGTCACCTAAAGGGGGAGATGGCGGCATAAACATTTAATAAATAGAATAGAATAGAATAGAATTAAGAATAGAATAGAATAGAATAGAATGGAATGGATTTGCAGAATATTAGAATAGAATAGAATTAAGAATAGAATAGATTTAAGAATAGAATAATAAGGAATTTAGAATAGAACTGAATAGAACAGAACAGAATAGAATAGAATAGAATAGAGAGAATAGGGATAGAATATAAATAGAAAATAGAATAGATTTCAGAATTAGAATATAGAAAAATTAGAAAATGGAATAGAATAGAATTCAGAATTGGAGTAGAATAGAGAAGTAGAATAAAATAGAATTGAATTCAGAATTAAATAGAATAGAATAGAATAGAATAGAATAGAATAGAATAGAATAGAATATAGAAAAAAAAAGAAAAAAAATAGAATAGAATTCAGAATTAGAATAAAATATTTAAAAAATAGAAAATGGAATTAAATAGAATTCAGAATTAGAATCAAAATAGAATAGAGAGAATAGAATAGAATTAAAAATAGAAAAATAGAAAATAGAATAGAATTCAGAATTAGAACAGAATAAAATATTTAAAAAATAGAAAATGGAATTAAATAGAATTCGGAATTGGAATAGAATAAAGAATAGAATAGAATTCAGAATTGGAATAGAATAAAGAATAGAATAGAATTCAGAATTAGAATAGAATATAGAAAAAAACAGAATTCAAAATTAGAATAGAATATAGAATTAGAATATAATAAAATATAGAAAAAATAGAAAATGGAATAGAAATCAGAATTAGAATAGAATAGAGAAATAGAATAGAATTTAGAATTAGAATAGAATATAGAAAAAATTAAATAGAATTCAAAATTAGAATAGAATATGGAATAGAATATAATAAAATATAGAAAAAATAGAAAATGGAATAGAATTCAGATTAGATTAGAATAGAGAAATAGAATAGAATTTAGAATTAGAATAGAATATAGAAAAAATAAAATAGAATTCAAAATTAGAATAGAATATGGAATAGAATAGAATAAATTATAGAAAAAATAGAATATAGGATGGAATTCAGAATTAGAATGGAATGGAATAGAATAAACTTTATTGTTACTTTGAATGTACGCCAGTTGGCATGCGTTAAAAGTGAAATGCTGTTGCATCCCGCGGCTCTTAAATCAAACAATTCCATTTTGTGGTCAGCCTGAAAACCAGGTGTGTCCACGGATTGGGTGGTGGGTTCAAATGTATTAGGACGCCCCCCTCCCTAAAGAGGGAAGGTTTTCACAGGGGCCGGCGGCTGCCATGTTGCCTTTTTTGACTCGCCCTCTGTACATGGTAGTCCTCGAGTTACGACCATAACTGGATGGGGTGAACCTTGGAGGGAGAGCTGTCATATAATGAAATCTCATATTAAGGTGTGCCAATTAGTGCACATTCAGAGACAAAGTTATTCTAAGTCTATCATCATCATCATCATCAACACTATTATTATTACCATTATTGTTGCTATTATCATTATTATTGTTGTCATTATTATTGCTATTGTTGTTGTTGTTATCATTATTCCCCATGCCTGTTTCTTTTTTCTCTCCTATCCTCTGAAATGGAGAGATCGCAGAGAAAGGGATTAGAAGAGAGTAAATGAACAGGGACACGTATCATGTGAAGTGTTAAAACCGCTTTGTAAAGCCTTGGTAAGACCCCCAAATTCCCCTGGCTGTTTCTTTTTTCTCTCCTACCCCCTGAAATGGAGAGATTGCAGAGAAAGGGATTAGAAGAGAGTAAATGAACAGGGATACATATCATGTGAAGTGTTAATACCGCTTTGTAAAGCCTTGGTAAGACCCCCAAATTCCCATGCCTGTTTCTTTTTCTCTCCTATCCCCTGGAATGGAGAGATTGCAGAGAAAGGGATTAGAAGAGAGTAAATGAACAGGGACACGTATCATGTGACGTGTTAATACCACTTTGTAAAGCCTTGGTAAGACCCCCAAATTCCCCATGCCTGTTTCTTTTTTCTCTCCTATCCCCTGGAATGGAGAGATTGCAGAGAAAGGGATTAGAAGAGAGTAAATGAACAGGGACACGTATCATGTGAAGTGTTAATACCGCTTTGTAAAGCCTTGGTAAGACCCCCAAATTCCCCATGCCTGTTTCTTTTTCCTCTCTTATCCCCTGAAATGGAGAAATGGCAGAGAAAGGGATTAGAAGAGAGTAAATGAACAGGGACACGTATCATGTGAAGTGTTAATACCACTTTGCAAAGCCTTGGTAAGACCCCCAAATTCCCCATGCCTGTTTCTTTTTCCTCTCCTATCCCCTGAAATGGAGAAATGGCAGAGAAAGGGATTAGAAGAGAGTAAATGAACAGGGACACGTATCATGTGAAGTGTTAATACCGCTTTGTAAAGCTTGGTAAGACCCCCAAATTCCCCATGCCTGTTTCTTTTTTCTCTCCTATCCCCTGGAATGGAGAGATTGCAGAGAAAGGGATTAGAAGAGAGTAAATGAACAGAGACACGTATCATGTGAAGTGTTAATACCGCTTTGTAAAGCCTTGGTAAGACCCCCCAAATTCCCCATGCCTGTTTCTTTTTCTCTCCTATCCCCTGGAATGGAGAGATTGCAGAGAAAGGGATTAGAAGAGAGTAAATGAACAGGGACACGTATCATGTGAAGTGTTAATACCGCTTTGTAAAGCCTTGGTAAGACCCCAAAATTCCCCATGCCTGTTTCTTTTTTCTCTGCTACCCCCTGAAATGGAGAGATCGCAGAGAAAGGGATTAGAAGAGAGTAAATGAACAGGGACACGTATCATGTGAAGTGTTAATACCGCTTTGTAAAGCCTTGGTAAGACCCCCAAATTCCCCATGCCTGTTTCTTTTTTCTCTCTTATCCCCTGGAATGGAGAGATTGCAGAGAAAGGGATTAGAAGAGAGTAAATGAACAGGGACACGTATCATGTGAAGTGTTAATACCACTTTGTAAAGCCTTGGTAAGACCCCCAAATTCCCCATGCCTGTTTCTTTTTTCTCTCCTATCCCCTGGAATGGAGAGATTGCAGAGAAAGGGATTAGAAGAGAGTAAATGAACAGGGACACGTATCATGTGACGTGTTAATACCGCTTTGTAAAGCCTTGGTAAGACCCCCAAATTCCCCATGGCTGTTTCTTTTTTCTCTCTTATCCCCTGGAATGGAGAGATTGCAGAGATACCGATTAGAAGAGAGTAAATGAACAGGGACACGTATCATGTGAAGTGTTAATACCGCTTTGTAAAGCCTTGGTAAGACCCCAAATTCCCCATGCCTGTTTCTTTTTCTCTCCTATCCCCTGAAATGGAGAGATTGCAGAGAAAGGGATTAGAAGAGAGTAAATGAACAGGGACACGTATCATGTGAAGTGTTAATACCGCTTTGTAAAGCCTTGGTAAGACCCCCAAATTCCCCATGCCTGTTTCTTTTTTCTCTCCTATCCCCTGGAATGGAGAGATTGCAGAGAAAGGGATTAGAAGAGAGTAAATGAACAGGGACACGTATCATGTGAAGTGTTAATACCGCTTTGTAAAGCCTTGGTAAGACCCCCAAATTCCCCATTCCTATTTCTTTTTTGTCTCCTATCCCCTGGAATGGAGAGATTGCAGAGAAAGGGATTAGAAGAGAGTAAGTGAACAGGGACACGTATCATGTGAAGTGTTAATACCACTTTGCAAAGCCTTGGTAAGACCCCCAAATTCCCCATGCCTGTTTCTTTTTCTCTCTTATCCCCTGGAATGGAGAGATTGCAGAGAAAGGGATTAGAAGAGAGTAAATGAACAGGGACACTTATCATGTGAAGTACTAATACCGCTTTGTAAAGCCTTGGTAAGACCCCCAAATTCCCCATGGCTGTTTCTTTTTTCTCTCCTATCCCCTGGAACGGAGAGATTGCAGAGAAAGGGATTAGAAGAGAGTAAATGAACAGGGACACGTATCATGTGAAGTGTTAATACCGCTTTGTAAAGCCTTGGTAAGACCCCCAAATTCCCCATGCCTGTTTCTTTTTTCTCTCCTATCCCATGGAATGGAGAGATTGCAGAGAAAGGGATTAGAAGAGAGTAAGTGAACAGGGACACGTATTATGTGAAGTGTTAATACCACTTTGCAAAGCCTTGGTAAGACCCTCAAATTCCCATGGCTGTTTTTTTTTCTCTCCTATCCCCTGGAATGGAGAGATTGCAGAGAAAGGGATTAGAAGAGAGTAAATGAACAGGGACACGTATCATGTGAAGTGTTAATACCATTTTGTAAAGCCTTGGTAAGACCCCAAATTCCCCATGCCTGTTTCTTTTTTCTCTCCTATCCCCTGGAATGGAGAGATTGCAGAGAAAGGGATTAGAAGAGAGTAAATGAACAGGGACACGTATCATGTGAAGTGTTAATACCACTTTGCAAAGCCTTGGTAAGACCCCCAAATTCCCCATGGCTGTTTCTTTTTTCTCTCCTATCCCCTGGAATGGAGAGATTGCAGAGAAAGGGATTAGAAGAGAGTAAATGAACAGGGACATGTATCATGTGAAGTGTTAATACCGCTTTTTAAAGCATTGGGAAGACCCCCAAATTCCCCATGCCTGTTTCTTTTTTCTCTCCTATCCCCTGGAATGGAGAGATTGCAGAGAAAGGGATTAGAAGAGAGTAAATGAACAGGGACACGTATCATGTGACGTGTTAATACCACTTTGTAAAACCTTGGTAAGACCCCCAAATTCCCCATCCTTTGTTTCTTTTTTCTCTCCTATCCCCTGGAATGGAGAGATTGCAGAGAAAGGGATTAGAAGAGAGTAAATGAACAGGGACATGTATCATGTGAAGTGTTAATACCGCTTTGTAAAGCCTTGGTAAGACCCCCAAATTCCCCATGCCTGTTTCTTTTTTCTCTCCTATCCCCTGGAATGGAGAGATTGCAGAGAAAGGGATTAGAAGAGAGTAAATGAACAGGGACATGTATCATGTGAAGTGTTAATACCGCTTTGTAAAGCCTTGGTAAGACCCCAAATTCCCCATGCCTGTTTCTTTTTTCTCTCCTATCCCCTGGAATGGAGAGATTGCAGAGAAAGGGATTAGAAGAGAGTAAATGAACAGGGACACGTATCATGTGAAGTGTTAATACCGCTTTGTAAAGCCTTGGTAAGACCCCCAAATTCTCCATACCTGTTTCTTTTTTCTCTCCTATCCTCTGAAATGGAGAGATTGCAGAGAAAGGGATTAGAAGAGAGTAAATGAACAGGGACACGTATCATGTGAAGTGTTAATACCGCTTTGTAAAGCCTTGGTAAGACCCCCAAATTCCCCATGCCTGTTTCTTTTTTCTCTCCTATCCCCTGGAATGGAGAGATTGCAGAGAAAGGGATTAGAAGAGAGTAAATGAACAGGGACACGTATCATGTGAAGTGTTAATACCGCTTTGCAAAGCCTTGGTAAGACCCCCAAATTCCCCATGCCTGTTTCTTTTTTCTCTCCTATCCCCTGGAATGGAGAGATTGCAGAGAAAGGGATTAGAAGAAAGTAAATGAACAGGGACATGTATTATGTGAAGTGTAAATACCGCTTTGTAAAGCCTTGGTAAGACCCCCAAATTCCCCATGCCTGTTTCTTTTTCCTCTCTTATCCCCTGGAATGGAGAGATTGCAGAGAAAGAGATTAGAAGAGAGTAAATGAACAGGGACACTTATCATGTGAAGTACTAATACCGCTTTGTAAAGCCTTGGTAAGACCCCCAAATTCCCCATGCCTGTTTCTTTTTTCTCTCCTATCCCCTGGAATGGAGAGATTGCAGAGAAAGGGATTAGAAGAGAGTAAATGAACAGGGACACGTATCATGTGAAGTGTTAATACCGCTTTGTAAAGCCTTGGTAAGACCCCCAAATTCCCCATGCCTGTTTCTTTTTTCTCTCCTATCCCCTGGAATGGAGAGACTGCAGAGAAAGGGTTTAGAAGAGAGTAAATGAACAGGGACACGTATCATGTGAAGTGTTAATACCGCTTTGTAAAGCCTTGGTAAGACCCCCAAATTCCCCATGCCTGTTTCTTTTTTCTCTCCTATCCCCTGGAATGGAGAGATTGCAGAGAAAGGGATTAGAAGAGAGTAAATGAACAGGGACACGTATCATGTGAAGTGTTAATACCGCTTTGCAAAGCCTTGGTAAGACCCCCAAATTCCCCATGCCTGTTTCTTTTTTCTCTCCTATCCCCTGGAATGGAGAGATTGCAGAGAAAGGGATTAGAAGAGAGTAAATGAACAGGGACACGTATCATGTGAAGTGTTAATACCACTTTGTAAAGCCTTGGTAAGACCCCCAAATTCCCCATGCCTGTTTCTTTTTTCTCTCCTATCCCCTGGAATGGAGAGATCGCAGAGAAAGGGATTAGAAGAGAGTAAATGAACAGGGACACGTATCATGTGAAGTGTTAATACCGCTTTGTAAAGCCTTGGTAAGACCCCAAATTCCCCATGCCTGTTTCTTTTTCTCTCCTATCCCCTGGAATGGAGAGATTGCAGAGAAAGGGATTAGAAGAGAGTAAATGAACAGGGACACGTATCATGTGAAGTGTTAATACCGCTTTGTAAAGCCTTGGTAAGACCCCCAAATTCCCCATGCCTGTTTCTTTTTCCTCTCTTATCTCCTGAAATGGAGAGATTGCAGAGAAAGGGATTAGAAGAGAGTAAATGAACAGGGACACGTATCATGTGAAGTGTTAATACCGCTTTGTAAAGCCTTGGTAAGACCCCCAAATTCCCCATGCCTGTTTCTTTTTTCTCTCCTATCCCCTGAAATGGAGAGACTGCAGAGAAAGGGATTAGAAGAGAGTAAATGAACAGGGACACGTATTATGTGAAGTGTTAATACCGCTTTGTAAAGCCTTGGTAAGACCCCCAAATTCCCCATGCCTGTTTCTTTTTCCTCTCTTATCTCCTGAAATGGAGAGATTGCAGAGAAAGGGATTAGAAGAGAGTAAATGAACAGGGAGACGTATCATGTGACGTGTTAATACCGCTTTGTAAAGCCTTGGTAAGACCCCCAAATTCCCCATGCCTGTTTCTTTTTTCTCTCCTATCCCCTGAAATGGAGAGATTGCAGAGAAAGGGATTAGAAGAGAGTAAATGAACAGGGACACGTATCATGTGAAGTGTTAATACCACTTTGTAAAGCCTTGGTAAGACCCCCAAATTCCCCATGCCTGTTTCTTTTTCTCTCCTATCCCCTGGAATGGAGAGATTGCAGAGAAAGGGATTAGAAGAGAGTAAATGAACAGGGACACGTATCATGTGAAGTGTTAATACCGCTTTGTAAAGCCTTGGTAAGACCCCAAATTCCCCATGCCTGTTTCTTTTTCTCTCCTATCCCTGGAATGGAGAGATTGCAGAGAAAGGGATTAGAAGAGAGTAAATGAACAGGGACACGTATCATGTGAAGTGTTAATACCACTTTCCAAAGCCTTGGTAAGACCCCCAAATTCCCCTGGCCTGTTTCTTTTTCTCTCCTATCCCCTGAAATGGAGAGATTGCAGAGAAAGGGATTAGAAGAGAGTAAGTGAACAGGGACACGTATCATGTGACGTGTTAATACCGCTTTGTAAAGCCTTGGTAAGACCCCCAAATTCCCCATGCCTGTTTCTTTTTCTCTCCTATCCCCTGGAATGGAGAGATTGCAGAGAAAGGGATTAAAGAGAGTAAATGAACAGGGACACGTATCATGTGAAGTGTTAATACCGCTTTGTAAAGCCTTGGTAAGACCCCCAAATTCCCCATGGCTGTTTCTTTTTTCTCTCCTATCCCCTGGAATGGAGAGATTGCAGAGAAAGGGATTAGAAGAGAGTAAATGAACAGGGACACGTATCATGTGAAGTGTTAATACCACTTTCCAAAGCCTTGGTAAGACCCCCAAATTCCCTGGCTGTTTCTTTTTTCTCTCCTACCCCTGAAATGGAGAGATTGCAGAGAAAGGGATTAGAAGAGAGTAAATGAACAGGGATACATATCATGTGAAGTGTTAATACCGCTTTGTAAAGCCTTGGTAAGACCCCCAAATTCCCCATGCCTGTTTCTTTTTCTCTCCTATCCCCTGAAATGGAGAGATTGCAGAGAAAGGGATTAGAAGAGAGTAATGAACAGGGACACGTATCATGTGACGTGTTAATACCGCTTTGTAAAGCCTTGGTAAGACCCCAAATTCCCCATGCCTGTTTCTTTTTCTCTCCTATCCCCTGGAATGGAGAGATTGCGAGAAAGGGATTAGAAGAGAGTAAATGAACAGGGACACGTATCATGTGAAGTGTTAATACCGCTTTGTAAAGCCTTGGTAAGACCCCCAAATTCCCCATGGCTGTTTCTTTTTCTCTCCTATCCCCTGGAATGGAGAGATTGCAGAGAAAGGGATTAGAAGAGAGTAAATGAACAGGGACACGTATCATGTGAAGTGTTAATACCGCTTTGTAAAGCCTTGGTAAGACCCCCAAATTCCCCATGGCTGTTTATTTTTCTCTCCTATCCCCTGAAATGGAGCGATTGCAGAGAAAGGGATTAGAAGAGAGTAAATGAACAGGGACACGTATCATGTGAAGTGTTAATACCGCTTTGTAAAGCCTTGGTAAGACCCCCAAATTCCCCATGGCTGTTTCTTTTTTTCTCTCCTATCCCCTGAAATGGAGAGATTGCAGAGAAAGGGATTAGAAGAGAGTAAATGAACAGGGATACATATCATGTGAAGTGTTAATACCGCTTTGCAAAGCCTTGGTAAGACCCCCCAAATTCCCCATGCCTGTTTCTTTTTTCTCTCCTATCCCCTGGAATGGAGAGATCGCAGAGACAGGGATTAGAAGAGAGTAAATGAACAGGGACATGTATCATGTGAAGTGTTAATACCGCTTTGTAAAGCCTTGGTAAGACCCCCAAATTCCCCATGCCTGTTTCTTTTTCCTCTCTCTATCTCCTGAAATGGAGAGATTGCAGAGAAAAAGAGATTAGAAGAGAGTAAATGAACAGGGACACGTATCATGTGACGTGTTAATACCGCTTTGTAAAGCCTTGGTAAGACCCCCAAATTCCCCATGCCTGTTTCTTTTTCTCTCTATCTCCTGAAATGGAGAGATTGCAGAGAAAGGATTAGAAGAGAGTAAATGAACAGGGACACGTATCATGTGAAGTGTTAATACCACTTTGTAAAGCCTTGGTAAGACCCCCAAATTCCCCATGCCTGTTTCTTTTTCTCTCCTATCCCCTGGAATGGAGAGATTGCAGAGAAAGGATTAGAAGAGAGTAAATGAACAGGGACACGTATCATGTGAAGTGTTAATACCGCTTTGCAAAGCCTTGGTAAGACCCCAAATTCCCCATGCCTGTTTCTTTTTTCTCTCCTATCCCTGGAATGGAGAGATTGCAGAGAAAGGGATTAGAAGAGAGTAAATGAACAGGGACACGTATCATGTGAAGTGTTAATACCGCTTTGTAAAGCCTTGGTAAGACCCCAAATTCCCCATGCCTGTTTCTTTTTCTCTCCTATCCCCTGGAATGGAGAGATTGCAGAGAAAGGGATTAGAAGAGAGTAAATGAACAGGGACACGTATCATGTGAAGTGTTAATACCACTTTCCAAAGCCTTGGTAAGACCCCAAATTCCCCTGGCTGTTTCTTTTTCTCTCCTACCCCTGGAATGGAGAGATTGCAGAGAAAGGGATTAGAAGAGAGTAAATGAACAGGGACACGTATCATGTGACGTGTTAATACCGCTTTGTAAAGCCTTGGTAAGACCCCCAAATTCCCCATGCCTGTTTCTTTTTTCTCTCCTATCCCCTGGAATGGAGAGATTGCAGAGAAAGGGATTAGAAGAGAGTAAATGAACAGGGACACGTATCATGTGAAGTGTTAATACCGCTTTGTAAAGCCTTGGTAAGACCCCCAAATTTCCCATGCCTGTTTCTTTCTTCTCTCCTATCCCCTGGAATGGAGAGATTGCAGAGAAAGGATTAGAAGAGAGTAAATGAACAGGGACACGTATCATGTGAAGTGTTAATACCCTTTGCAAAGCCTTGGTAAGACCCCCAAATTCCCCATGCCTGTTTCTTTTTCTCTCCTATCCCCTGAAATGGAGAGATTGCAGAGAAAGGGATTAGAAGAGAGTAAATGAACAGGGACACGTATCATGTGAAGTGTTAATACCGCTTTGTAAAGCCTTGGTAAGACCCCCAAATTCCCCATGCCTGTTTCTTTTTCTCTCCTATCCCTGAAATGGAGAGATTGCAGAGAAAGGGATTAGAAGAGAGTAAATGAACAGGGACACGTATCATGTGAAGTGTTAATACCGCTTTGTAAAGCCTTGGTAAGACCCCCAAATTCCCCATGCCTGTTTCTTTTTTCTCTCCTATCCCCTGGAATGGAGAGATTGCAGAGAAAGGGATTAGAAGAGAGTAAATGAACAGGGACACGTATCATGTGAAGTGTTAATACCGCTTTGTAAAGCCTTGGTAAGACCCCCAAATTCCCCATGCCTGTTTCTTTTTTTCTCTCCTATCCCCTGGAATGGAGAGATTGCAGAGAAAGGGATTAGAAGAGAGTAAATGAACAGGGACACGTATCATGTGAAGTGTTAATACCGCTTTGTAAAGCCTTGGTAAGACCCCCAAATTCCCCATGCCTGTTTCTTTTTCTCTCCTATCCCCTGAAATGGAGAGATTGCAGAGAAAGGGATTAGAAGAGAGTAAATGAACAGGGACACGTATCATGTGAAGTGTTAATACCGCTTTGTAAAGCCTTGGTAAGACCCCCAAATTCCCCATGCCTGTTTCTTTTTTCTCTCCTATCCCCTGAAATGGAGAGATTGCAGAGAAAGGGATTAGAAGAGAGTAAATGAACAGGGACACGTATCATGTGAAGTGTTAATACCGCTTTGTAAAGCCTTGGTAAGACCCCCAAATTCCCCATGCCTGTTTCTTTTTTCTCTCCTATCCCCTGGAATGGAGAGATTGCAGAGAAAGGGATTAGAAGAGAGTAAATGAACAGGGAACACGTATCATGTGAAGTGTTAATACCGCTTTGTAAAGCCTTGGTAAGACCCCCAAATTCCCCATGCCTGTTTCTTTTTTCTCTCCTATCCCCTGGAATGGAGAGATTGCAGAGAAAGGGATTAGAAGAGAGTAAATGAACAGGGACACGTATCATGTGAAGTGTTAATACCGCTTTGTAAAGCCTTGGTAAGACCCCCAAATTCCCCATGCCTGTTTCTTTTTTCTCTCCTATCCCTGAAATGGAGAGATTGCAGAGAAAGGGATTAGAAGAGAGTAAATGAACAGGGACACGTATCATGTGAAGTGTTAATACCGCTTTGTAAAGCCTTGGTAAGACCCCCAAATTCCCCATGCCTGTTTCTTTTTCTCTCCTATCCCCTGGAATGGAGAGATTGCAGAGAAAGGGATTAGAAGAGAGTAAATGAACAGGGACACGTATCATGTGAAGTGTTAATACCGCTTTGTAAAGCCTTGGTAAGACCCCCAAATTCCCCATGCCTGTTTCTTTTTTCTCTCCTATCCCCTGGAATGGAGAGATTGCAGAGAAAGGGATTAGAAGAGAGTAAATGAACAGGGACACGTATCATGTGAAGTGTTAATACCGCTTTGTAAAGCCTTGGTAAGACCCCAAATTCCCCATGCCTGTTTCTTTTTCTCTCCTATCCCCTGGAATGGAGAGATTGCAGAGAAAGGGATTAGAAGAGAGTAAATGAACAGGGACACGTATCATGTGAAGTGTTAATACCGCTTTGTAAAGCCTTGGTAAGACCCCCAAATTCCCCATGCCTGTTTCTTTTTCTCTCCTATCCCCTGGAATGGAGAGATTGCAGAGAAAGGGATTAGAAGAGAGTAAATGAACAGGGACACGTATCATGTGAAGTGTTAATACCGCTTTGTAAAGCCTTGGTAAGACCCCCAAATTCCCCATGCCTGTTTCTTTTTCTCTCCTATCCCCTGGAATGGAGAGATTGCAGAGAAAGGGATTAGAAGAGAGTAAATGAACAGGGACACGTATCATGTGAAGTGTTAATACCGCTTTGTAAAGCCTTGGTAAGCCCCCCAAATTCCCCATGCCTGTTTCTTTTTCTCTCCTATCCCTGAATGGAGAGATTGCAGAGAAAGGGATTAGAAGAGAGTAAATGAACAGGGACACGTATCATGTGAAGTGTTAATACCGCTTTGTAAAGCCTTGGTAAGACCCCCAAATTCCCCATGCCTGTTTCTTTTTTCTCTCCTATCCCCTGGAATGGAGAGATTGCAGAGAAAGGGATTAGAAGAGAGTAAATGAACAGGGACACGTATCATGTGAAGTGTTAATACCGCTTTGTAAAGCCTTGGTAAGACCCCCAAATTCCCCATGCCTGTTTCTTTTTCTCTCCTATCCCCTGGAATGGAGAGATTGCAGAGAAAGGGATTAGAAGAGAGTAAATGAACAGGGACACGTATCATGTGAAGTGTTAATACCGCTTTGTAAAGCCTTGGTAAGACCCCCAAATTCCCCATGCCTGTTTCTTTTACCTCTCCTATCCCCTGAAATGGAGCGATTGCAGAGAAAGGGATTAGAAGAGAGTAAATGAACAGGGACACGTATCATGTGAAGTGTTAATACCGCTTTGTAAAGCCTTGGTAAGACCCCCAAATTCCCCATGCCTGTTTCTTTTTCTCTCCTATCCCCTGAATGGAGAGATTGCAGAGAAAGGGATTAGAAGAGAGTAAATGAACAGGGACACGTATCATGTGAAGTGTTAATACCGCTTTGTAAAGCCTTGGTAAGACCCCCAAATTCCCCATGCCTGTTTCTTTTTTCTCTCCTATCCCTGGAATGGAGAGATTGCAGAGAAAGGGATTAGAAGAGAGTAAATGAACAGGGACACGTATCATGTGAAGTGTTAATACCGCTTTGTAAAGCCTTGGTAAGACCCCCAAATTCCCCATGCCTGTTTCTTTTTCCTCTCTTATCTCCTGAAATGGAGAGATTGCAGAGAAAGGGATTAGAAGAGAGTAAATGAACAGGGACACGTATCATGTGAAGTGTTAATGACCGCTTTGTAAAGCCTTGGTAAGACCCCCAAATTCCCCATGCCTGTTTCTTTTCTCTCTCCTATCCCTGGAATGGAGAGATTGCAGAGAAAGGGATTAGAAGAGAGTAAATGAACAGGGACACGTATCATGTGAAGTGTTAATACCGCTTTGTAAAGCCTTGGTAAGACCCCCAAATTCCCCATGCCTGTTTCTTTTTTCTCTCCTATCCCCTGGAATGGAGAGATTGCAGAGAAAGGGATTAGAAGAGAGTAAATGAACAGGGACACGTATCATGTGAAGTGTTAATACCGCTTTGTAAAGCCTTGGTAAGCCCCCCAAATTCCCCATGCCTGTTTCTTTTTCTCTCCTATCCCCTGGAATGGAGAGATTGCAGAGAAAGGGATTAGAAGAGAGTAAATGAACAGGGACACGTATCATGTGAAGTGTTAATACCGCTTTGTAAAGCCTTGGTAAGACCCCAAATTCCCCATGCCTGTTTCTTTTTCTCTCCTATCCCCTGGAATGGAGAGATTGCAGAGAAAGGGATTAGAAGAGAGTAAATGAACAGGGACACGTATCATGTGAAGTGTTAATACCGCTTTGTAAAGCCTTGGTAAGACCCCAAATTCCCCATGCCTGTTTCTTTTTTCTCTCCTATCCCCTGGAATGGAGAGATTGCAGAGAAAGGGATTAGAAGAGAGTAAATGAACAGGGACACGTATCATGTGAAGTGTTAATACCGCTTTGTAAAGCCTTGGTAAGACCCCAAATTCCCATGCCTGTTTCTTTTTCTCTCCTATCCCTGGAATGGAGAGATTGCAGAGAAAGGGATTAGAAGAGAGTAAATGAACAGGGACACGTATCATGTGAAGTGTTAATACCGCTTTGTAAAGCCTTGGTAAGACCCCAAATTCCCCATGCCTGTTTCTTTTTCTCTCCTATCCCCTGGAATGGAGAGATTGCAGAGAAAGGGATTAGAAGAGAGTAAATGAACAGGGACACGTATCATGTGAAGTGTTAATACCGCTTTGTAAAGCCTTGGTAAGACCCCAAATTCCCCATGCCTGTTTCTTTTTCTCTCCTATTCCCTGGAATGGAGAGATTGCAGAGAAAGGGATTAGAAGAGAGTAAATGAACAGGGACACGTATCATGTGAAGTGTTAATACCGCTTTGTAAAGCCTTGGTAAGACCCCAAATTCCCCATGCCTGTTTCTTTTTCTCTCCTATCCCCTGGAATGGAGAGATTGCAGAGAAAGGGATTAGAAGAGAGTAAATGAACAGGGACACGTATCATGTGAAGTGTTAATACCGCTTTGTAAAGCCTTGGTAAGACCCCCAAATTCCCCATGCCTGTTTCTTTTTCTCTCCTATCCCCTGGAATGGAGAGATTGCAGAGAAAGGGATTAGAAGAGAGTAAATGAACAGGGACACGTATCATGTGAAGTGTTAATACCGCTTTGTAAAGCCTTGGTAAGACCCCCAAATTCCCCATGCCTGTTTCTTTTTCTCTCCTATCCCCTGGAATGGAGAGATTGCAGAGAAAGGGATTAGAAGAGAGTAAATGAACAGGGACACGTATCATGTGAAGTGTTAATACCGCTTTGTAAAGCCTTGGTAAGACCCCAAATTCCCCATGCCTGTTTCTTTTTCTCTCCTATCCCCTGGAATGGAGAGATTGCAGAGAAAGGGATTAGAAGAGAGTAAATGAACAGGGACACGTATCATGTGAAGTGTTAATACCGCTTTGTAAAGCCTTGGTAAGACCCCCAAATTCCCCATGCCTGTTTCTTTTTTCTCTCCTATCCCCTGGAATGGAGAGATTGCAGAGAAAGGGATTAGAAGAGAGTAAATGAACAGGGACACGTATCATGTGAAGTGTTAATACCGCTTTGTAAAGCCTTGGTAAGACCCCCAAATTCCCCATGCCTGTTTCTTTTTCTCTCCTATCCCCTGGAATGGAGAGATTGCAGAGAAAGGGATTAGAAGAGAGTAAATGAACAGGGACACGTATCATGTGAAGTGTTAATACCGCTTTGTAAAGCCTTGGTAAGACCCCCAAATTCCCCATGCCTGTTTCTTTTTCTCTCCTATCCCCTGGAATGGAGAGATTGCAGAGAAAGGGATTAGAAGAGAGTAAATGAACAGGACACGTATCATGTGTGGGTGTTCCATGCCGTTTTTGATTGCAGAAAATCCCCAAGTGTTAATACCTTTGTAAAGCCTTGGTAAGACCCCAAATTCCCCATGCCTGTTTCTTTTTCTCTCTTATCCCCTGGAATGGAGAGATTGCAGAGAAAGGGATTAGAAGAGAGTAAATGAACAGGGACACGTATCATGTGAAGTGTTAATACCGCTTTGTAAAGCCTTGGTAAGACCCCCAAATTCCCCATGCCTGTTTCTTTTTCCTCTCTTATCCCCTGGAATGGAGAGATTGCAGAGAAAGGGATTAGAAGAGAGTAAATGAACAGGGACACGTATCATGTGAAGTGTTAATACCGCTTTGTAAAGCCTTGGTAAGACCCCCAAATTCCCCATGCCTGTTTCTTTTTCTCTCCTATCCCCTGGAATGGAGAGATTGCAGAGAAAGGGATTAGAAGAGAGTAAATGAACAGGGACACTTATCATGTGAAGTGTTAATACCGCTTTGTAAAGCCTTGGTAAGACCCCCAAATTCCCCATGCCTGTTTCTTTTTCTCTCCTATCCCTGGAATGGAGAGATTGCAGAGAAAGGGATTAGAAGAGAGTAAATGAACAGGGACACGTATCATGTGAAGTGTTAATACCGCTTTGTAAAGCCTTGGTAAGACCCCAAATTCCCCATGCCTGTTTCTTTTTCTCTCTTATCCCCTGGAATGGAGAGATTGCAGAGAAAGGGATTAGAAGAGAGTAAATGAACAGGGACACGTATCATGTGAAGTGTTAATACCGCTTTGTAAAGCCTTGGTAAGACCCCAAATTCCCCATGCCTGTTTCTTTTCTCTCCTATCCCCTGGAATGGAGAGATTGCAGAGAAAGGGATTAGAAGAGAGTAAATGAACAGGGACACGTATCATGTGAAGTGTTAATACCGCTTTGTAAAGCCTTGGTAAGACCCCCAAATTCCCCATGCCTGTTTCTTTTTCCTCTCTTATCCCCTGAAATGGAGAGATTGCGGAGAAAGGGATTAGAAGAGATTAAATGAACAGGGACACGTATCATGTGAAGTGTTAATACCGCTTTGTAAAGCCTTGGTAAGACCCCAAATTCCCCATGCCTGTTTCTTTTCCTCTCCTATCCCTGAAATGGAGAGATTGCAGAGAAAGGGATTAGAAGAGAGTAAATGAACAGGACACGTATCATGTGAAGTGTTAATACCGCTTTGTAAAGCCTTGGTAAGACCCCCAAATTCCCCATGCCTGTTTCTTTTCCTCTCCTATCCCCTGAAATGGAGAGATTGCAGAGAAAGGGATTAGAAGAGAGTAAATGAACAGGGACACGTATCATGTGAAGTGTTAATACCACTTTGTAAGCCTTGGTAAGACCCCCAAATTCCCATGCCTGTTTCTTTTCCCCTTATCCGAAATGGAGAGATTGCAGAGAAAGGGATTAGAGAGAGTAAATGAACAGGGACACGTATCATGTGAAGTGTTAATACCGCTTTGTAAAGCCTTGGTAAGACCCCCAAATTCCCCATGCCTGTTTCTTTTTTCTCTCCTATCCCCTGGAATGGAGAGATCGCAGAGAAAGGGATTAGAAGAGAGTAAATGAACAGGGACACGTATCATGTGAAGTGTTAATACCGCTTTGTAAACCTTGGTAAGACCCCCAAATTCCCCATGCCTGTTTCTTTTTCTCTCCTATCCCCTGGAATGGAGAGATTGCAGAGAAAGGATTAGAAGAGAGTAAATGAACAGGGACACGTATCATGTGAAGTGTTAATACCGCTTTGTAAAGCCTTGGTAAGACCCCAAATTCCCCATGCCTGTTTCTTTTTCCTCTCTTATCTCCTGAAATGGAGAGATTGCAGAGAAAGGGATTAGAAGAGAGTAAATGAACAGGGACACGTATCATGTGAAGTATTAATACCGCTTTGTAAAGCCTTGGTAAGACCCCCAAATTCCCCATGCCTGTTTCTTTTTCTCTCCTATCCCCGGAATGGAGAGATGCAGAGAAAGGGATTAGAAGAGAGTAAATGAACAGGGACACGTATCATGTGAAGTGTTAATACCACTTTGTAAAGGCTTGGTAAGACCCCCAAATTCCCCATGCCTGTTTCTTTTTCTCTCCTATCCCCTGGAATGGAGAGATCGCAGAGAAAGGGATTAGAAGAGAGTAAATGAACAGGGACACGTATCATGTGAAGTGTTTATACCGCTTTGTAAAGCCTTGGTAAGTCCCCCAAATTCCCCATGCCTGTTTCTTTTTCTCTCCTATCCCTGGAATGGAGAGATTGCAGAAAAGGGATTAGAAGAGAGTAAGTGAACAGGACCACGTATCATGTGAAGTGTTAATACCACTTTGTAAAGCCTTGGTAAGACCCCCAAATTCCCCATGCCTGTTTCTTTTTCTCTCCTATCCCCTGGAATGGAGAGATTGCAGAGAAAGGGATTAGAAGAGAGTAAGTGAACAGGGACACGTATCATGTGAAGTATTAATACCACTTTGCAAAGCCTTGGTAAGACCCCCAAATTCCCCATGCCTGTTTCTTTTTCCTCTCTTATCTCCTGAAATGGAGAGATTGCAGAGAAAGGGATTAGAAGAGAGTAAATGAACAGGGACACGTATCATGTGAAGTATTAATACCACTTTGCAAAGCCTTGGTAAGACCCCCAAATTCCCCATGCCTGTTTCTTTTTCCTCTCTTATCTCCTGAAATGGAGAGATTGCAGAGAAAGGGATTAGAAGAGAGTAAATGAACAGGGACACGTATCATGTGAGTATTAATACCGCTTTGTAAAGCCTTGGTAAGACCCCCAAATTCCCCATGCCTGTTTCTTTTTCTCTCCTATCCCCGGAATGGAGAGATTGCAGAGAAAGGGATTAGAAGAGAGTAAATGAACAGGGACACGTATCATGTGAAGTATTAATACCACTTTGTAAAGGCTTGGTAAGACCCCCAAATTCCCCATGCCTGTTTCTTTTTTCTCTCCTATCCCCTGGAATGGAGAGATCGCAGAGAAAGGGATTAGAAGAGAGTAAGCCAACCACAATGGGGATACATATCATGTTGCAGCAATTGGGTTTGCGTAGTTTAATGAAAAGGAGGACTAGCATGATAGCATAGGCAAACTCTTCCAATATTTGAGGGGCTGCACCAAAAAAGAGGTGTGGTCAACTTATTATCCAAAGCCCCCGAAAGCAGGACAAGGAGCAATGGATGGAAACTGATCAAGGAGAGAACCAACCTGGAACGAAGGAGAAACTTAGAAATGGTGTGATCCACCAACCACTGGAATAGCAGAAGTTGTGGAGGTTTTATATATTATTCTTATATCTTAGGACAGAAAAAAAATAACTTTATTGTCCCTTCGAATATACACTGATTGGCATGCAATTCAAATGTCATTCTGTTGCATGCAATGAAATTAATATAATATAATAAACATCACTGCCAGAAGAGATTGTCTGAAGTTCTATAGACTACCCTGCTTAACATATAACAGATCATCAGAGTTGGAAGGGACCTTGTAGGTCATCTAGTCCAACCCTCACCCAAGCAGGAGACCCTACACCATTTCTGACAAAATGGCAGTCCAATCTCTTCTTGAAAGCCTCCAGGGATGAAGCTCCCACGAGTTCTGAAGGCAACTTCTTTTCCATTGAATATAGAATACCAGAGTCGGAAGGGACCTTGGAGGTCATCTAATCCAACCCCCCACCCAAGCAGGAGACCCTACACCATTTCTGACAGATGGCAGTCTAATCTCTTCCTGAAAGCCTCCAGGGATGAAGCTCCCATAACTTCTGAAGGCAACTTCTGTTCCATCGGTTGATTGTTCTCCCTGTCAGAAAGTTTCTCCTTATTTCCAGGTTGAATCTCTCCTTGATCAGTTTCCATCCATGATTCCTTGTCTGGCCTTCGGGTGCCTTGGAGAACAGCTTGACCCCCCTTCCATCTCTCGGGGGCAGCCCCTCAAATATTGGAAGACTGCTATCCTGTCCCCCCAGTCCTTCACTTGAGCTAGAGTAGGCCCCTTTAAGCCTGGCGGACTCCAACTCCCAGAATTCCCCCAGCCAGCTTCGCTAAGACTTCAACTCTCTCTTCCTGCTTTACTCTCTTGTCATCCCTCCCTCTGCAATCTCTCCACTCTAGGGAGTAGGAAGGAAAAATAACCACAGGCATAGTTGAATGGGGAATTCTGGGAGTTGGAGTCCACCAGTCTTAAAGTTGCCAAGGTTGTGGACCCCTGCCCTAAAGGATGACACCCCCCCTCCTTTACTTTTTGGAAGTACCCTTCTTGCCAAGGTGTATTTGTCGTCAAACCTGACTCTTCTTTTAGACAAGCTTAAAAAATATATATCTTGGTTTGTCTAGCAACCCACGAAGCTGGGGAGGTTCGTATCCGGGCTCAGCCGATGACAGATGGCCTGAAGCGTTCAATGTTTGGTCTATTTTACCCCAATGCAGAGGGTGTGTGCGTGTGGGGAGGGGAGAAATTTTGCATTTTGTGGCATTTTGTTCTTAGGAAGTGTTTAATTTTTCCATACGGCCTTCCTTTTAATTATTATTTTTTTAAATTTGGGATTAATTAATCTGGTTTCGTGGCCCAGGCGGCCAGATGCTCAGGATGGATTTGGCCTTTGGGATCCACGCCTCTCCACTGCTTCCCAAGGAGAGGAGGTGGATGATGGGTAGGGGTCTCCTTGTGGGATGGAAGCTGTTCCGAGCACAGCTGCAATTGACCGACAGGGAGTTTGTCAATGCCCTTCCGAGTCCAGTGTCAATAATCGTAATTTGGCAATTGACCGATGAGGATTTTTTTTTTTATCAATCGCCATAAAACGTAGAATAACGGAAGGGGCCTTAGAGGTCATCCAGTCCAACCCCACACCTCCCGCCCAGGCAGGAAACCCTATGCCAGAGGTCTCCAACCGTGGCAACTTTAAGACTTGTGGACTCCAACTCCCAGAATTCCCCCAGCCGGCTTCGCTAAGACTTCAACTCTCTCTGACTGCTTCCTCTCTTGTCATCCCTTCCTCTGCAATCTCTCCGCTCTAGGAAGTAGAAAAAAAATGAGCTATGGTTGAATGGAGGATTCTGGGAGTTGAAATCCAGTCCACAAGTCTTAAAGTTGCCAAGGTTGGAGACCCCCAGCTTTAGGGTCCCGCAAAGCTGGCCTTGTCTAGGAGGTCCTGGCCTTACGACCGCCACTGAGGCCAGAACGTCCGTTGTTAAGCAGAGTTGGTTGTGAAGGGAGCCGCGCCGAACTTTACAGCCTTTTTGCCACTGTTTTTCACCGAACCGATGCAGTTGCTCAGCGAATCGCAGGGTCTGTTAAGCGAACTGCCTGGTCATTAAGTGAACCACATGGTCGTTGAGGGGATCCGGCTTCCCCCATTGACAATGGTGGTGAAGGTTGCAAACTGTGATCACGTGACCCAAGCCGGTGCAACCATCGTAAATATGTACTGGTTGTTAAGCAACCAAATGTTTTGGGGATACTTCAGTGGTTACTTTTTAAAAGTGACCTATCATCCTTCCTTCCCTCTCTCCCTCCTGCCTTCCTTTTGTCTTCTTTCTTTCTTTCTTTCTTTCTTTCTTTCTTTCTTTCTTTCTTTCTTTCTTTCTTTCTTTCTTTCTTTCTTTCTTCTTTCTTTTTCTTTCTTTCCTTTCTCCTCCCTCCCTTCTTTTTCCTTCCTTCCACCCTTTTGTCTTCTTTCTTTCTCTTTCCTCCCTCCCTCCCTTCCTTCCACCCTCCTCCCATCTTCCTTCCTCTTTCCCTCCCTTTCTTATTCTCATCTTCTTCCTTCCTTCCTCCTTCCTTCCACCCTCCCTCCCTTCTTTCTCCCTTCCTTCCACCTTTTTGTCTTCTTTCTTTCTTTCTTTCTTTCTTTCTTTCTTTCTTTCTTTCTTTCTTTCTTTCTTTCTTTCTTTCTTTCTTCTTTCTTTCTTTTTCTTTCTTTCCTTTCTCCTCCCTCCCTTCTTTTTCCTTCCTTCCACCCTTTGTCTTCTTTCTTTCTCTTTCCTCCCTCCTCCCTTCCTTCCACCCTCCTCCCATCTTCCTTCCTCTTTCCCTCCCTTTCTTATTCTCATCTTCTTCCTTCCTTCCTCCTTCCTTCCACCCTTCCTCCCTTCTACCTTACTTTTGTCTTCTTTCTCTCTCTTTCCTTCCTTCCTTTCTCCATCCTTTTCCTCCCTCCCTCCTTCCTTCCTTGCCTTCCTCCTTTCCTCCTGTCTTCCTTCCTTCCTTCCTTCCCTTCCTCCCTCCCTTTCTTATACTCATCTTCTTCCTCCCTCCCCTCCCTCCTTCCCTTCTTCCTCCCTCCCCTCCTCCCCTCTTCCTCCTTCCTCCCTTCCTTCCTTCCTCCTTCCCTCCCTCCCATTTTCCTTCTTTCTGTTTTCCTCCTCCCTTCTTCCCTCCCTCCCTCCCTCCCATTTTCTTTCCTGTTTTCCTCCCTCTCTTCTTCCTTCCTTCCTCCTTCCCTCCCTCAATCCCCCCCATTGCTGGCCCTCTGCTAGGAATCCCCTCTGCCCCGTGCCAACTCGAATACTCGAATACAGTTCATCAGTCTGGAACCCACACTCGTATCTGATATTAGCACAATTGAGAAAGTCCAGAAATATTTCACAAGAAGAGTTCTCCACTCTTCTACTCGTTGTAGAATACCTTATGCCACCAGACTTGAAATTCTAGAATTAGAAAACCTTGAATTACGCCGTCTTCGGTCTGATTTAAGCATGGTATATAAAATCATACATTGCAATGTCCTACCTGTCAATGAATACTTCAGCCAACCATAACAACACAAGAGCACACAATAGATACAAACTCAAGGTTAACCGCACCAAACTTGATTGCAGGAAATACGACTTCAGCAATAGAGTGGTCAATGTCTGGAATACTCTACCCGACTCTGTAGTTTCTTCCCCCAAACCCCAAAAACTTTAACCTTAGACTGTCTACTATTGACCTCACCCCTTTCCTAAGAGGTCTGTAGGGGCGTGCATAAAAGCGCACCAGCGTGCCCTACCGTCCCTGTCCTATTGTTTCTCTTATTCTTCTTTTATTTTTCTTATATGTACCCATTTCATGTATTCACAACTATGTATACACTTATACTTATTATCTTGTAAACAATTGGCAAATCAAATAAATAAATAAATAAATAAATAAATAAATAAATAAATAAATAAATAAATAAATAAATAAATAAATAAATAAATAAATAAATAAATAAAGCTTCTAGGCACCTCTTGACATCCCGTGGCTTCCCGCAAGCGGTGAGGCGAGTGGGCACCGAAATAATGAAAAGCGGGACGGGAGCCAAGACCTCCAGCTGGCTGAGAGCATCTGGGGCTGAAAGATAGACTGCGCCTGGTGCTGGAGTCACAGCGCCCCGCCCTGGTAACTCCCAGGGGCTCCTTGCTTTGCCCCCCACACAAATCCATTTCAATCTCTTCCGAAGCCGCCGGAGCCGCTGCTGGCCCATCAGAGGGTCCTCAAGTTGGCAAGGGGCTTTAGAGGTCTTCTAGTCCACCCCAGGCGAATGGGAGCAATTTTTTGTGCAGCTCTTCCCTCCTGCCGGAAAAAAAAAATGGTTCTTGAGATCAGGGAAATTCCTCCTGACGGCAGGCCGTCCCTCACTTATGACCGGACCGTTGAGGTTTCGACCACATGGACTAAAGTGCGCCACGATTCGCTTGGAACGACGGTGGCAGGAGAGGCCAAGCGGCTCGGGCTCCGTTTTTGACCCACACCGTCCCTGCCGCCGTCCTTCGGGAACGTCCCCAGGTTGAGGATTACGGTCATTAAGCTAATCCGGCTTCCCCGTGCTGGTCAGAAGGTCACAAAAAGAGGATGGCGCGAGAGCCTTCCGTCACACTGTGACCGTCGTAAATACGAATCCTTTGCCGAGCATCCGAATTTTGATCCCAAGGAGGCTACAACGGACGTTAAGTGTTGAAAAACAGCCCTAACTCATTTAGTGTCATCGTAACTCCGAATGGTCGCTAAATCGGTCAGAAGTCGAGGATTTCCTGTCTCGGGCCCTGGGTTCAGGTCTACCCAGATCCTCTTGAATCAGAGAATAGATGACAGATAATCAGAGTTGGAAGGGACCTTGTAGGTCATCTAGTCCAACCCCCTGCCCAAGCAGGAGGCACTACACCATTTCTGAAAGCAAGGAAGAAAGGAGAGAAAGGGAAGGGATGGAGGAAGGAAGGAAGGAAGGAAGGAAGGAAGGAAGGAAGGAAGGAAGGAAGGAAGGAAGGAAGGAAGGAGGAGAGAAAGGGAAGGGATGGAGGAAGGAAGGAAGGAAGGGAAGGAAGGAAGGAAGGAAGGAAGGAAGGAAGGAAGGAAGGAAGGAAGGAAGGAAGGGAGAGAAAGGGAAGGGATGGAGGAAGGAAGGAAGGAAGGAAGGAAGGAAGGAAGGAAGGAAGGAAGGAAGGAAAGAGAGAAAGGGAAGGGATGGAGGAAGGAAGGAAGGAGGGAAGGAAGGAAGGAAGGAAGGAAGGAAGGAAGGAAGGAAGGAAGGAAGGAAAGGGAAGGAAGGGAAGGGAAGGGAAGGGAAGGGAAGGGAAGGAAGGAAGATGCTTTCCGAGCTTGGCTGTTTCCTTGCAGACATTTCATGACCCAACTAGGGAACATCATCAGTGCTGGAAAGGAGTGGGGATCTTTCAAGCAACCGCCTGCTTCTTCTTTTCGTTACTTTGGCTTGTTATACGTCCCAAACGGTTCACGGAATCAGGTTCTTTCCCGGTTTAGGAAAAGAGGGTTTGCATTCGGTTTTGAGGTGGTGGGGGGAAAGGGGGTCTTGGGGAGGGTTTTTTTGGGGGGGGAGCAGTGGAGGTCATGCTAATGACCAGAGGTCACTCTGGAACTGACCAGCCTGGTAGAAAGTATGGAAAGGCTCTGTGTGTGTGTGTGTGTGTGCGCGGCGCGTGTGTGTGCATGCGTGCGCACAGGAATCCTGGAGGTTTTGAGACCAAGGTCCCTTCCAACTCCTGTTATTCTGTAAGAGTCTCCAGCTCGGGCAGGGGGTTGGACTAGATGACCTCTGAGACTCCCTCCCACTCTGTGATTCTGTTCTTCTGTAAGGGTCGCCTGTGTTTGGCCTAGAGGCCTCACCATCAGGAGGCTTGTAAGTTCGATCCTAGGCAGAGGCTAATTATTTGGCGTAGACTCTCCTTGCTCGGCAGGTGGGTTGGACTAGATGACCTCCAAGGTCCCTTCTGACTCTTGTTATTCTATGAAGTTTTAACAAAGAGGCTTGTACCCAGACAGCACACTGTTCAATTGAGGATGGAATGATTGTAATAATTTTTTTTTTTTTTAAAAAAAACACATTTAAAACAAATGCAGTAAAGGTAATCTAGCCACATTGGTTCCTATCCGTGCATGAATTCTGGGAAACCCTGGTTGACTGGGGAATTCTGGGAGTTGGAGTCCACAAGTTGCTAGATTTGCAGGCTCCTGGTTTAAAGCTTGAGCGTGGGGAGGGGGGTTGGACTAGAAGACCTCCAGGGTCCCTCCCCACCCTATTAAACAGGTAGTCCTTGCCTTACGGAGCCCAAACTTTCTGCCGGTTAAAGCGAGACACTGGCTCAGTGAATTTTTACCCCTTTGCTTGCCACCGTGGTTAAGCGAATCGCGGGTGGTCGTTAAGGGAGCAACCCGGTCGTTAAGTGAACCCAGCATAAATGTGAGTCGGTTGGCCAAGCGTCTGAATGTGGATCTCCATTCGGGAATCCCTGCAAAGGGTCATTTTAAAAAAAGTTGACTTCCCCCCCCCTCCCCGGGGTAACTTTGGTCACTAAAAGGAACCGTTGTAACTCGAGGACTTGCCTGGAGGGAGGGGTCTCTCTTGGAGGCCACTGAAGATGCAGCTAGAACGGGGACGGGGACATGACGGAAGGAACTGAGATCCTAGAATAACAAGACTTACAGAATAACAGGAGTCGGAAGGGTCCTTGGAGGTCATCTAGTCTGACCCCCCCCTCTGCTCAAGCAGGAGATTCTTACAGAATAACAGTTGGGACTTCAAAGGTCATCTAGTCCAGCCCCCTGCTCAAGCAGGAGACTCTTACAGAATAACAGGAGTTGGAAGGGACCTCGGAGGTCATCTAGCCCAACCCCCTGCTCAACCCTGCAGGGAGGGGTGAGATCTCTTCCAGCCCTCTTTCAAACCCTTTCCATCCTTCCCCCTGCGCCAAAAAAAAAAAAAATCGGTCCCCCAACTCCCCCTGACCCCTGGAGACCCCTGTTTGCCTCCCCCCTCTTTTTTTCCAAGCTTGTTGCCCCCAGCCCCATATTCCCACGAGAGACCATTTGGAGCAGCAGCAGCAGCAGCCTGTCGCCACGGCAACCCCCTCCCTCCCAGAACCCCGGGTTGCTCCGTTGCTAAGCGACCGAGAGGCTGGGGATGGATGTAGGAAACATCACTGCGGATGAGTATGGGGGGAGGAGGAGAGAGAAGGGTGGCTCCGCCTCTTGGGTTTGCGTGTTGCGGGGGTGGGCAGGAAGGGGTGGGGTGAGGATGGTTGCCCCCTCCACACTCCCCCTCCACCCCCTCCCCATCTTCCTCCTCCTCCTCTCCGAGGTGGGGGAGAGAAAAGCAAGATTGGCATGGGACTACAATACCCATCCTGCCCGCTCTCGGGGAGGGGGGGGAGAGAAACGCCCTTTCCAAACGCTGTGCCCATATTCCACTCCCTAGCTCCCTCCCCCACAATTGAGGGCAAGGGGTTGGGGGAGGCGTCCCTGCCTCTCCGAAGGGCTCGTCTGCAAGATCTCAGGAGGGCCCCAAGGGTGGGGGGAAACCTTTGTGAGACTGATCTTGGCCTCCCCGCTGGGAGACGCACCCCTTCTCCCATTGCACCACTAAATGCGCCCCCAAACCCTGTCGCATTCCTTCCCGGGGGTGGAGCGGAATTGCGCCGTCTCTTCCTTACACGTGTGCGGGGGAAACGGACCCCCCATTGAAAGAAGGTCCGGAGTGGGGCGTTCAGCATCAGGCCTCCCTCCTCCTCCTCCTCTCTCTCTCCTCCCCAAAAAAAAAAAAATTCTAAAGTCTGTTCTTTCGTCGGGAACCCTGCACGTCTGTTCCGGACCACACACGTGTATAAAAAGCTTGCTCCGTTGCTCGCATCCTCTCCGCAGGCTCGATCCTGCTCGGCCCTCCCACACCCTCCAAGGTCCCGCCTGCAAACGCCCCCCCCCTTACCTTATACTCCCCCTCGCCAGGGGTGGGGAGTCCAGGCGCCTTGGGAGACCCCCAATCCAAACCCCCCCAAGCCAGCGCTGCTCTTCCTGCCCCTCCTGACGTGGTGCATTGGGGGGTGGGGGTCTCTCGCTTCTCCACCCCTCTCCCCGCACAGCTCACTGTCAGAAATGGGGGGGGTTGGACCAGATGACCTAATAAGGTCCTTTCCCCAACTCTGGCATTCTGTTTTTTCTTCCTTCCTTCCTTTTTTTTTCTTTCTTTCTTTCCTTCCTTCCTTCCTTTCTCCAGTCCTTCCTTTCTCTCAGAAATGGGGTAGGGTCTCGCGCTTGGGCGGGGGGGTTGGACTAGATGACCTCAAGGTCCCTTCCCAACTCCGACGATCTCTGTTATCACCCTTCACCTTCTCCGGGGGACCTGCAGCAGCGCCCTCCCTCCCAGCCCATCCTCCTTGCAAGGGAGCCCCCCTCCCCTTAAGTGTCCAAACAGACTCTTCGCCGCGCCCCCCACCGTCTGCCAGGCCTCTTTCCTCCCCGCCGCAGCGCCCCTCCTCCCTCCCCTCCACACTCGCCCCTCCCTTCTGCGCATCAATTTTGGGGATCGCCTCCGCTTCTTCTCCTCCTCCTCCTCCTCCTCTTTTCTCTCCTCCTCCTCCCTCCTTTCGCACTCCGTCCTTCCTCCCGAGGCGCGAGAGGCCCCCTCCTCTTCCTTCCTCCCGGCGCCCCCACCCCCACCTCCGCCCCCCCACCCCCATGAAGACGAAGGAGCGCCTCTCGTCTATGTGCCTCTGCGTGGTAGGTCCGCCTCTTTCTATCTTTTTCGGACCCCTCCCATATAAATCCACAGCGCCCCACCCTTTACCCCTACCGGCACCCCTCCCACTGCCTTTGCCCTTGGTCTCTCCCCCCCTCAAGAGCCACAGGTGGGAGGGGACAATAGCACAGGTATATATATATATATATATCTTGAATCGTCACCCCCCTCCTCCATCCAGAGACCCCAGACCCAAATTGCTGGTCGGTGGTCTCCTGGCTCAAGAGAATTCTGTCTCTATGTGGGTCAGGGGTATCTCTGCATGTGTGTGTGTGTGTGTGTGTGTGTGTGTAAGAATTGGACCCCAATATTGAGACCCCCCCCCTCTTTAAACCCCCCATGCAGCCTGTCCAATGTTTTCAGTCTGGCTGCCACTGCAGGGCTCCCTGGTTTTGCTCTTCAAATAATTGGAATAACCTCCAAAATGTGGCCTACTATTGGGGTGTTCCTCCCCCCTGAAAAAATCTTCCTCCTCTCTTCTTCCTCTCCCTTGGGGGTCTCCAACCCCCCCAAATACTCTCACATAATCTCCCCACCATTGGAAAAACCAAAGCAATGTGTGTGTTTTCGCCCCATCCCTAAAACCCCCCTTCGGAGATTCCTCCTCCTGTGTAGCGCCCTCCCCCTCAATTCCATACATTCTCACCAGCCTCCCCCTCCCCAATTCTTGCTCTAAGCCTTGGAGACCCACACAGCCCATCCCCCCACCCTTCTTGAAGGATATCCCCCCATCTTCAAAGCAGCAGCCCAGGAATTGAGGAAATTCTTCCCCGCTCAATCCCGGTTAGTTGGGAAGTTTAAACCCCCTCCCCTCCATTTCTTTCCCCCTTAGCCTAGATGCTACCTTGTTTGCAGGGCGGGCTGGGGGGGACAGAGAGGCCTAATCCTGGTTATTCCTTCCCCAAAGCTTTATTTTATACTGGTTTATTCAATGTTGGTTAGTGCTGGGGTCGGTTTGAGGAGGGGGTTGGAATTGGGGGTTGCTTCGGCCTTTTAAAACAGCCCCTGCAAGTTTCTGAGGCTTCCTTAAAAATTGCTGCAGACATCTGCAAATATGTCACCAGCCTTCAATGGAGAGAGAGAGAGAGAGATTATATATATATATATATATATATATATATATATATATATATATATATATATATATATATATATATATATATATATATATATATATATATATATATATATATATATATATATATATATATATATATATATGTATGTATATATATGTATATATATATATGTATATATGTATATATATGTATATATATGTATATATATATATGTATATATATATATATGTATATATATATGTATATATATATGTATATATATATATGTGTATATATATATATATGTATATATATATATATGTATATATATATATATGTATATGTATATATATATATATATATATATATATATATATATATATATATATATATATATATATATATATATATATATACCCAAAGAAACCTAAATACCATACATATGTGTGTGTGTGTGTGTCTGAATACCATATCTATATCTATATTCATATATTCATATATATATGTGTGTGTGTGTATATTTATATCTATGTATCTATATATCTATATCTATCTATATCTATCTGTCTGTCTATCTATATATCTATTTAGCTATCTAGCTATATCTATAGCTATATTTATATATTCTATCTATATCTATCGATTTATCTATCAATCTATCTATGGTATCTATCTAGCTATCTAGCTATCTTTCCCTGTCTATATCTATCTATCTATCTATCTATCTATCTATCTATCTATCTATCTATCTATCTATCTATCTATCTATCTAATCTATCTAATCTATCTATCTATATCTATATCTACATCTACATCTATATATCTGTATGTATGTATGAATGTGTGTGTGTGTGTACACACACACACACACAGTATATATGTATATGTATATTCCGCCTCAGGATGGATGCTAAATGGGGACCAAGATCCCTGCTGCATTTCTCCTAATTTTATAATCTGGTGATTATTATAAATATATATAAAATATTTGTCAGAAAATTAGTGAATTTAGCATAGGAGGGCAGCAACGGACGGAGTTTGCTGGAAATTAGAAATGACAACAATTGAATCTGTGGAAAAACACGACAACTTGCTTCCGGAAGTTGTGAACGCCTTTCAACCCTGGAAGTGTTTAAGATGAAATTGGGGAACCATTTGTCTGAAATGGTTTAAGAGGGGGAGGGGGTGTCTCCTGCCTGAGCGGTTGGTCGGGCTAGATGACCTCCAAGGTTCCCTTCCCAACGGCCGGGCGTGGTTCTGAAAAGGCTCTCAACTTTTTTTTAAAAAAAAAGATTTTGAAAAAGAGGTTTAAAAACAAAGGTGGCCTCGATGAAGGGCATTTATTTGCGGGTTTAACTGGTTTTTAAGAAATGTTTTTAAACACTTTGGTGTTAAAAATCGTTCGTTAAAATGAGTTAATTAGTCAAAGCAACCTTGATTTTTGTGGATTGTCTTTGTCTTAACGAGCAAGTTTCCCCCTTTTTTTGATGTGTGTGTGTGTGTGTGTGTGTGTGTGTGTTGCAATGCAGCGTTTTCCAACCTTGCAACTTTAGGGGAGGGGGGCCTTCTGAGGGAATTCTGCGAGTTCAAAAATAACAGATAACCGGAGTTGGAAGGGACCTTATAGGTCATCTAGTCCAACCCCCTGAGTTGGTCGACAAGCCTTAATAGTAGCCAAGATTGGAGACACACACACACCCAGGATAAGAGACGACAGAGCCCAGAGCTCATCGTGGGTCATCTGTTCTAAGGGTCTCCTGTTTGAGCTGAGCATTGGACTAGATGACCTCCGGGGTCCCTTATTGTAACTCTGTTATTGTAGGATTCTATAAGGGGTCCCTCAGGTTGAGCAGGGGTGGGTTGGGCTAGATGACCTCCAAAGTCCCTTACAAGTTTGCACTTCTGTAAGGGTCTCCTGTGCTCAGGCGGGGTGGTTGGACTAGATGACCTCCAGGGTCCCTTATTGTAACTCTGTTATTGTATGATTCTATAAGGGATCCCCCAGGTTGGGTAGGGGTGGGTGGGCTAGATGACCTCCAAAAGTCCCTTACAAGCTTGTACTTCTGTAAGGGTCTCCTGTTTGAGCTGAGCGTTGGACTAGATGATCTCTGGGGTCCCTTATTGTAACTCTGTTATTGTATGATTCTATAAGGGGTCCCCCAGGTTGAGCAGGGGTGGGTTGGGCTAGATGACCTCCAAAAGTCCCTTACAAGCTTGTACTTCTGTGCTCAGGCAGGGGGCTGGACTAGATGACCTCCAGGGTCCCTTCCGACTCTGATTCCATCCAAGCTCTATTCTGGTTGATTCTGGTTGTTGAAGCCCTTGGTCTGTAAAAGAGACCAAGGTGGGAGATTTTATTTATTTTCACACCTGCCAAGATCCCGTCCATGTAGCTTTCCCACAAAGTAGAAATTGCAGGGAGGCCTCGACTTACAACATACGGCTTCATCTAGAAACCGTTCGAAGTTATGACGTCACTGGAAAAAGCAACTTGGACCATTTTTCACAGTTAAGGCCTTTTCATCGCACACACACACACACGCACACACACCCATGATCAAAATTCAGATGCTTGGCAACAGAAATGTTGGGCTCAGTTGCGGTCGTAAGACGAGGACCCTAGCCCCTCTGAGGCTGACTAGCAAGTAGTTAGTTTCCCAGCAATTGACAACACTTGTTCTCCGCCTACAAATCCATCCGGGCTCAGAGCCTGGATATTCAACAGAAGAACAGAGGTGAGAGGAACCTTGGAGGTCATCTAGTCCAACCCCCGCTACTCAAGCAAGGAAGCCCTATATCATTTCGGACAAAATGGCCGTCTTCGCTGACTTTCCTTGTCAGAAGGTCGCAAAAGGGCATTTTGTTTTTGCAAAAGTCCCTTTTTTTTTCACGGCCATCGTGACTTTGAATGGCCACTAAGCGAGTTGTTGTAAGTCTCTAGGGCTACCTATAGTTGCTAAGGTGGTGGAACGGTGGTCTGGGGGTTAAGGCTGCCATGCTAGAAACCCAGGAGAGATGGGGAGTGGCTGGGGAATTCTGGGAGTCTTCAAGGGTCCCCAGGGAATTCTGGGAGTTGAAGTCCAACCGTCTTCAAGGGGCCGCAGGGAATTCTGGGAGTTGAAGTCCGGCTGGTTTCAAGGAGCTCCAGGGAATTCTGGGAGTTGAAGTCCAACCATCTTCAAGGGTCCCCAGGGAATTCTGGGAATTGCGATGTTGGTTTCAGCGCATCCACACAACCCCACACATCCTGGCTGAGAAGGGCTGAGCTGGGTGATATAACCTTCTTCCTGCAAAGTTGTGTGTTTGAGTGTGTGTATGTGTGTGTGTGTGTGAGAGAGAGGGGGGGTGGAGGAAGAGGGAGAGAAAGAGAGAAAAGGAGAAAGAAGGAGAAAGGAGAGAGAAAGATACAGAGAAAAGAGAAAGAAAGAGGGAGAGAGAAAAAGAGAGGGAAAGAAAGAGGGAGAGGGAAAAGGAGATAAAGGAGAGAGGACAGAAAGAAAGAAAAAGAGAGAATGTGTATGAGTGTGTGTGTGAGAGACAGAGAAAAAGGAGAAAGGAGGGAAAGAAACAGAAAAGAGAAAGAAACGGGAAGAAAAAAGAGAAAGAAAGAGGAGGGAGAAAGAAAGAAAAAAGAAGGAAAGAGGGAGAGAAAGAAAGAGAAAAAAGGAGAGAATATGTGTGAGAGAGAGAAAAGGAGAAAAGGGAAAGAAAGAACAAAACAAAGGAACAGAGGGAGGGAAAGAAAGAGGGGAAAAGAGAGAAAAAGAGAAGAGAGAAAGAAAGAAAAAAGAGGAAAGAGGGAGAGAAAGAAAGAGAAAAAAGGAGAGAATGTGTATGTGAGAGAGAGAAAAAGAGAAAGGAGAAAGAAACAGACAAAAGAGAAAGAGAAAGGAACAGAGAGGGAGAGGGAAAGAAAGGGAAAAAGAAAGAAAAGAGAGAGAAGAGAGAGAAGGAAAGAAAAAAGAGAAGGAAAGTGAAAAAAGAGAGGGAGAGAAAAACAGAGAGAAAAAAAAAGAGAATGTGTGTGTGTTTGTGTCACAACTGTCAAGTTGTGTACTTCAAGAGTTGCCCCCTTTTTTATCATGCTCGTTCACACAGACACAGACACACACACACACACAGACACACACACACACACACACAGACCAGTCTGGCACAATGAGCTGTGAATTCATTCATTCCTAAGGTGTTTGATTTCCCTGCCCCGATGAAACCTCCTTCCGCTTGCGATGGTGGTTGGGTGCAGCTAAGTCCTCGCCTTACGAGTGGACTTCAACTCCCAGAATCCCCCAGCCAGCTTGAGACGGGCGGACTTCAACTCCCAGAATCCCCTAGCCAGCTTGAGACGGGTGGACTTCAACTCCCAGAATCCCCTAGCCAGCTTGAGATGGGCGGACTTCAACTCCCAGAATCCCCCAGCCAGCTTGAGACGGGTGGACTTCAACTCCCAGAATCCCCTAGGCAGCTTGAGACGGGCAGACTTCAACTCCCAGAATCCCCCAGCCAGCTTGAGACGGGCAGACTTCAACTCCCAGAATCCCCTAGGCAGCTTGAGACGGGCGGACTTCAACTCCCAGAATCCCCCAGCCAGCTTGAGACGGGCGGACTTCAACTCCCAGAATCCCCAGTCAGGGTGGGGAATGGATATGGCCTCTTTCCTGGCTGGGGGAGGAAGTTTGGGGCTGTTTCCTGTCCCCATCCGGAGAAGGAGGGGTGGGGAGAGAATCTGTGATTAACCCAGGGATTAATCCAGTTTGGGATAACGCAAGCAGACCTGGAATGCTGGCCAACATGGCTTGGGGGGCTGGGGTGGGAGGGAGGGGTTCTGAAAAGAAGGACGGAAGTTGCTTGTATTATCTTCTGCTGTGCTCAGCCTCAGGAATGCTCCATTCGGATCCCCTGAACCCCAAAACTGCTTTGACAAGGATGGGGGTCCTTGGGGGGGTCTCGGAGCTTGGTGGTTTGCCTGCAGACGTTTCATGACCCAACTAGGGAACATCATCAGGGCTAGAAGGGAGGAGGGTTTGAAGAGAGGAGGGGGAGGAAGGAGTCCTGGGTGCTCTCTAAGCTGGGTGATTTTCTTGCAGACGTTTCATGACCCAACCAGGGAACACGATCAATGCCGGTTAATCCCCCTTCCCTTCTTGTCCTGATGATGTTCCCTAGTTGGGTCATGAGACATCTGCAAGCAAACAAAGTGGTTTCCGCATCACCTCCTCTGCCATCAACAAAAAAAACCATTTATTATTATTATTATTATTATTATTATTATTATTATTATTATTATTATTATTATTATTATTATTATTATTATTATTATTGTTGTTGTTGTTGTTGTTGTTGTTGTTGTTGTTGTTGTTGTTATTTTATACACACAAACAACAGTGTACACAGCAAACGAGATAACTATGCTGGGTTTTGTATCATAAATCACTAGTCGAACACTTATTATTATTATAATCATCATTATTATTTTAAACTACATCCCAGTGAAGTGCCCTTGCTAGATATTCTATTTATTTATTTTTTAATTCATTAAACTTAATTTACCCCCTTAAATGACTTGGCCCTTATACACAGGTAATCCAAATAAGTAGAAAAAGGAACAGCAAACAAGCAAACTCATGTTCACAAGGTGCCAAAACTGGGCAGAAACATGTACCCCATCCTTGTGACTCCACTGCAGTTCCCTCCCTCCCCAAAATCGCACGAGTGCGTGGCATGTTAAAGGGAGTTTCGTCTCAGTGTACGATCTTCGTTCTTCAGTGAATCACTGCCATCGTTAAGCGAGTCACACGGTCATTAAGCGAATCCAGCTTCCCCCGGGTGACGTCACTGGTCAGAAACGGGAATCGCGTGACCCTTTGGACAGTGCAACCGTTGTATCTCTGAGTCGGTAGCCAAGTGTTTGAATTGTGTTCCCGGGATGGCGGGGATGGCGCGACGGTTGTAAGTGTGAAAAAACGGTCACCGTTCACTTTTTTTCAGTCCCGTTGTAACTTGGAACTGGACTTCAACATGGTTGGGTGTGCAATTCCTCTTCAACACTTCTATTTTTTTTTCCCCAGACTAACTTTCTTAATAGACAGAGGGAATGCGGTCGACGTTATATATCTTGACTTCAACAAAGGTGGGGAGGGGAAATAGCCAGCTGGGGAATTCTGGGAGTTGAAGTCCATAGGTATTAAATCAGGGGTCTCCAACCTTGGCCACTTTAAATACTTATGGACTTCAACTCCCAGAATTCCCCAGCCAGCCACATAGGGTAACTTTCTTAATAGATAGTGGGAATTCGGTCGACATAATATATCTTGACTTCAGCAAAGTGGGAAAAAAATAGCCAGCTGGGGAATTCTGGGAGTTGAAGTCCACAAGGTTTAACGTAGCCATGTTTGGAGATTCCTGATGTGTATCATATTTTCTGATAGGGTAACTTTCTTAAAAGATAGCGGGAATGCAGTCAACGTAATATATCTTGACTTCAGCAAAGTGGGGAGGAAATAGCCAGCTAGGGAATTCTGGGAGTTGAAGTTTTAACGTAGCCATGTTTGGAGATTCCTGATGTATATTGCATTTTCTGATAGGGTAAATGTCTTAATAGATAGTGGGAATGCAGTCGACGTAATATCTCTTGACTTCAGCAAAGTGGGAAAAAAATAGCCAGCTGGGGAATTCTGGGAGTTGAAGTCCACAAGGTTTAACGTAGCCATGTTTGGAGATTCCTGATGTATATTGCATTTTCTGATAGGGTAAATGTCTTAATAGATAGTGGGAATGCAGTCGACGTAATATATCTTGACTTTAGCAAAGTGGGTGGGTGGGGAAATAGTTGGCTGGGGAATTCTGGGAGTTGAAGTCCACAGGTCTTCAAGTTGTCATGGTTGAGGAAGTTTGAGTTAGGTCCTTCGGCCCTAGTGCTCCACTCACAGTTTACGTCTGGGTTGAGTTTCAGAAGTGTGTATTATGAAATCCCATTAGCTTTTGTGCGTTACATGCTTGGCAGAGTGGGTGGGCTTAACAAATAAATAAATAAATGCATTTCTAGTCTTCTGCTCCTGGTCAATCTCAAGAAGAGATTGGACTGCCATTTGTCAGAAATAGGGTATGGTCTCCCGCTCGGGTGGGGGGTTGGACTAGATGACCTAGAAGGTCCCTTCCAACTCTGATTATCTGTTATCTGATTATCTGGTCTTGACATGTTCTTTTGAAGTCTTTCTGGCCCCATGAGTTTCTTACCACTTTCTTACAGGATTCAGATGAATACATCTAGTAATCTGGAATAGAGTAGAGTTGGAAGGAACCTTGGAGGTCTTCTAGTCCAGCCCCCTGCTCAAGCAGCGGACCCCCTATGCCATTTCAAACAAGTGGCTGTCCGGTCTCATTTTAATAAAACCTCCACCGTTGGATCACCTACAACTTCTGGTGGCAAGCAGTTCCACTGGCTAATTGTTCTCACTCTTAGGAAATTCCTCTTTAATTCCAGGTTGCTTCTCTCCTGGATCAGTTTCCATCCGTTGTTTCTTGTCCTGCCTTCTGGGGCCTTGGAGAATAAGCCCCTCAAATATTGGAATACTACTACTGTGTCCTCCCCAGTACCTCTTTTTTCTTAGCCAAACTCAAATCTTGCAACTGTTCTCTATATGTTTTAGTCTCCAGGCCTTTAACCATCTTAGTTGCTCATCTCTGCACTAATTTATATGATCTATATGGTCTAATTCTATGATCAACTCAATGATCTAGTCAAATGTACCTGCTTTAAGGTAAAGATAAAGGAATAGAAATCAAATAGAAATCGAATAGAATATAGAATAGAAATTAGAATAGAATAAGGAATAGAATGAAAAATAGAAAAATAATAGAATTGAATTGAATTAGAAATAGAATAGAATTAGAATTAGAATAAATAGCATAGAAAATTAGAATAGAATAGAATAGAATAGAATAGAATAGAATGAAAAATTAGAAAAATAATGGAATTGAACTGAATTAGAAATAGAATAGAAATATAGAATAGAACAGAAAATTAGAATAGAATAAGGAATAGAATGAAAAATAGAAAAATAATAGAATCAATTCTGTTCTACTATTTTTCTATTTTTCATTCTATTCCTTATTCTATTCTAATTTTCTATTAGAAAATAGAAATTATAATTTCTAATTCTAATTAGAAATAGAATAAAATTAGAATGGAAATAGAATAGAATAGAATAGAATAGAATAAGGAATAGAATGAAAAATAGAAAAATAATAGAATAGAAATAGAAACAGAATAGAATAGAATAAATAGCATAGAAAATTAGAATAGAATAGAATTAAGGAATAGAATTAAAAATAGAAAAATAATTGAATTGAATTGAATTAGAAAGAATAGAAATAGAATAGGAATATAGAATAGAATAGAATAGAATAGAATAAATAGAATATAGAAGAGAAAACTGGAATAGAATAGAATAAGGAACAGAATGAACAATAGAAAAATAATAGAATAGAATTGAATTGAATTAGAAATATTATAGAATAACAGTTGGATGGGACCTTAGAGGTCTTCTAGTCCAACCTCCTGCTCAGGCAGGAAATCCTACACCACTTCAGACAAAATGGTTATTTAATCTCTTCTTAAGAATTTCCAGTGTTGGAGCACCCACAACTTCTGGAAGCCAGTCGTTCCACAGATTAATTGTTCTAACTGTCAGGAAATTTCTCCTCAGTTAGCTAGTATCCTCATTGTAATCTTAACTAACATCTTACTAGGAATATTTTTCTCTCAATTATAGAGTTAGTCAGGATCCTGATCTTAGTCTTAATTAAAACCTTAATTAGAATTTTGGTCTTCAGCTATAAGGTCAGCCATCTAACATGATCATTTTTCACACTTATGACAGTGACCAATATTGGCGACGGATTCACATTTACGACGGCCACAGCATCCTGGGTGGGAAGCCGGATTCACTAAACGCCCATGTGACTAAGTGAATGATGGCAGTGATTTACTTAATGACGGCGGCCACAAAGGTCATAAAATGAGACCCCATTAACAATCCCTGAACCTGTGTCTCCCTTAGCAACAGAAAGTGTCGGGCTCCATTGTGGTCGTAAGATGAGGACGAGCTCGGATGTTCTCTGGCTTCAGTTATTTAGATCCGGGGTCCCCAAACGTGGCTCCTTTAAGACTTGTGGACTTCAACTCCCAGAATTCCCCCAGACGGCTTCGCTAAGACTTCAACTTCCTATGCCTGCTTCCTCTCTTGTCATCCCTTCCTCTGCAATCTCTCCGCTCTAGGAAGTAGAAAAAAAATGAACTATGGTTGAACGGAGGATTCTGGGAATTGAAGTCCACAAGTCTTAAAGTTGCCAAGATTGGAGACCTCTGATTTAAGCCTGGAGGACTTCAACTCCCAGAATTCCCCAGCCAACTTCACTAAGACTTCAACTCTCTATGCCTGCTTAATCTCTTGTCATCCCTTTCTCTGCAATCTCTCCACTCTAGGGAGCAGGGGGGGGGGAACAACAGGGATGGTTGAATGGGGAATTCTGGGAGTTGAAGTCCACAAGTCTTAAAGTTGCCAAGATTGGAGACCTCTGATTTAAGCCTGGAGGACTTCAACTCCCAGAATTCCCCAGCCAACTTCACTAAGACTTCAACTCTCTATGCCTGCTCTTGTCATCCCTTCCGCTGCAATCGCTCCACTCTAGGGAATAGGAGGAAAAAACAACAACAACCAACAGGCATGGTTGAATGGGAAAGATTAACAGATTAACAGAGCTGGAAGGGATCCTGGAGGCCATCTAGTCCAACCTCCCCCCCCCCCAAGCAGGAGACCCTACCCCATTTCTGACAGATGGCAGTCCGGTGTCTTCTTGAAAACTTCCAGGGATGAAGCTCCCACAATTTCTGAATAACAGAATCATAACAGAATTGGAAGGGGCCTTGGAGGTCATCCAGTCCAACCCCGCACCTCCCGCCCAGGCAGGAAACCCTATGCCAGAGGTCTCCAAACTTGGCAACTTTAAGACTGGTGGACTCCGACTCCCAGAATTCCCCCAGCCAGCTTTGCTAAGACTTCAACTTTCTATGCCTGCTTCCTCTCTTGTCATCCCTTTCTCTGCAATCTCCCCGCTCTAGGAAGTAGAAAAAAAATGAGCTATGGTTGAATGGAGGATTCTGGGAGTTGAAGTCCACCAGGCTTAAAGTTGCCATGGTTGGAGACCCCTGATTTAAGACTGGTGGACTCCGATGCCCAGAATTCCCCAGCAGGCTTAGCTAAGACTTCAACTCTCTCTGCCTGCTTCCTCTCTTGTCATACTTTCCTCTGCAATCGCTCCGCTCTAGGGAGGAGGAGGGAAAAAAGAACAACAGGGATGGTTGAATGGGGGATTCTGGGAGTTGAAGTCCACAAATTTTAAAGTGCCCAAGGTTGGAGACCCCTGATCTAAAGTCCTAGAGGTAGCAAACGCCTCCATTCTCGAAGGTGAACTGCTCCTGACATTGGAGGCTCTCTAAGTATCTGTTTGTCCTCGTTTCAACGACCACGACCGAGCCCCAAAGGTATGGTGCTAAGCGAGGCAGCGGTTAAAGTGAATGTTGAGCTTCCTTGCCCCGCTCATTCAGGGAATCCCTGCTGTGTGGGGGGTTGGGGAGGAGAGGGGAAGCTTCCTGACCCCCGAAACAGGAGGTCCCGAGTGAGAAGGGCCCCTGAAAAGAGAGCCTCCAGCTGCAGAAGCAGCCTATCTCGAAATCTCATTGAATATATATATATATATAGAGAGAGAGAGAGAGAATAACAGGTTGGAAGGGAGCTCGGAGGTCATCTAGTCCAAACCTTCTCTTTCCAAGCAGGAGATGCTTGTCCTCTTTCCCGAGGGTTTTCAGCTTGAATAGAATAGAATAGCAGAGTTGGAAGGGACCTAGGAGGTCATCTAGTCCAACCCGCTGCCCAAGCAGGAGATGCTTGTTTTCTTTCCCAAGGGCTTTCAGTTTGAAAAGTGTGTTTTGGGGGAGTGGAAGACGGGGGAGCACAGCACGACTAACACCCCCGGGGCTCGATCCTTGGTCTTCATCTAGTGGGAGTGGGGAGGGCAGAGGGAGGAGACTCGAGTTGGCTGGCCTCCAGCTGTGTGCATGGGGGAGAGGGGGCAAGAGCAGCAGCTGGCGCGGGAGGCGGAGCGCGGCGCAGGGGCGGCCAGTGCGGGCGGTCGGGCTGTGGCGGAGCAGCGGATGGGCCCCCGAGGGCCAGCCGAGCTATGGGGCTGAGCGGGGTCTCCGCCGCCTTCCGCCGGCCGCGCTGCTGCTCGCCCGTGCTGTGCCAATGCAAGGTCAGCTGCAGCCACCGGACGCTCTCGCTCGTCTTCGGCTGCAAGGTAGGGCCCGTTTGGGGCGGGGGCTTGTTGGGGCGGGGGGAAGAACGGGCTGGGGTCGTTCAAGGTCTTGAGGGCGGAGAGGGAGGCGTCCCGGGGTTTCTTGCACCCCACCCGGGTCAGGATTCGCCTCCGG
>NC_142025.1:121001553-121025203 GCF_049901735.1 Notechis scutatus
ATGTCACCATATCTAACTGTCTGTTCCTTTTTATATGTTATTGGATAAGAAAAAGCTTCAATAGTAGATATCCATAATGGAATTTTTAAATAATATTGCTTTTTTATCTTCTCCCAGTTTAAAAACAATGCCTCTCGAATATAATGTCTTCTAAAATACCCCTGTGTTTTAGTTCCCTTATACCAAAGAAAAACATGCCATCCCAACTCTCAATCCACATTTTAGAAGTCCCAGTTGGAGCATGTTCTTCAGACTCCGCTGCCTTGTTCCTTGAAGCTGCCAGGAACAGATAACAGATCATCAGAGTTGGAAGGGATCTTGGAGGTCATCCAGTCCACCCCCCCACCTGAATCCTTCTTAAATCCCTACTTCGCTTTTCTTTCAAGCCTGTATTTAGGCATCGTTGGTTGATTGCGCAATCAGCCAGATGTTGAGACTGGAGTTGGTCTTCTTAAATCCACCTTTCCTGTCCTTCCAAACATCTGGAATTTGTTTGATGGATGGCATCGAAGAGGCAAGCTCTATTATTGGAGGGTTTGCACAGTCAGCCAGATGTTCATCCACCTCTCGAGTCCTTCCCAAACCCCTAAGATAGGCAGATGTGGCTGGGTGATGGCATTAAGGGTGGAAACTATATTATTACGGTTGGTTGCAAAGTCAGCCAGATGTTGAGGCTATATTTTATTACATTTGTGTTCCCTTCTCCGGCCCTTCCCAAACTCCTTAGATAGGCAGATGTGGCTGGGTGATGGCATTGAGGGTGGAAACTATATTATTATGGTTGGTGGCAAAGCCAGATGTTCAAACTGGATTTGGCCTGTTTATCCACCTTTCCAATCATTCCCAAACACGTAAGATAGACAGATGTGGTTGTTTGATGGTATTAAGGAGGAAAGCTCTATTATTACAAAGTCAGCCAGATGTTGAGACTGGATTCGGCCTGTATAACCCATCTTCCCAAACCCCTAAGATAGACAGATGTGGCTGTTGATGGTATTAAGGAGGAATGCTCCATTGTTACAGTTGATTGCACAATCAGCCAGATGTTGTGACTAGATTCACCCTGTTTTTGACCACCTCTCAAGTTCTTTCCAAACCCTTAAGGTAGACAGATGTTATGTTGTTGGTTTCAGCTCCGACCTTGGCAGTGTAGTTGCAAACATTTCACCCCCGTTCCAAGAGACATCTTCAGTGGACTTTGGTTTGTGCAGACAGATGTGGTGGCTTGATGGGGTTAGGGGTGGAAACTATCTTAGTATTATGGTTGGGTTGCACAGCTGGGTGTTTGAGACCGGGTTTGGCCTGTTTACCCCGCCTTCCCAGCCCTCTAAGATAGGCAGATATGGCTGTTTGATGGTGTTAAGGGTGTGTGTGGGGGAGTCAGCCAGATGTGGAGGGTGGATTCGGCCTGTTTACCCCACTTTTCCAACCCTCTAAGATAGGCAGGTGTTTTCTTGCAGACATTTCATTTCCAAACTAGGTAACATCATCAGTGCCCTGATGATGTTATGCAGTTTGGGTAATAACACGTCAGCAAGAAAAGCACCAAGCAAAAAGGATCCCATAGTCCTCCTCCTCCTCCTCCTCCTCCTCCTCCTCCCCCCCACTGCTCCCCCCTCCTCCTCTTCCTTTCCCTAAATCCTTCCTTCTACTACTGGTGATGTTTTCTAGTTGGGTCATATAATGTCTGCAAGAAAACCTTCAAGTTCAAAGAGCACTAAGGACCCCACAATCCTCCTCCTCCTCCTCCTCCTCCTCCTCCTCCTCCTCCTCCTCCTCCTCCTCCTCCTCCTCTTCTCCTCCTTTCCTCAAACCCTCCTTCCTTCTAGTACTGATGACGTTACCTTGATGGGTCACGAAACATCTGTGAAAAAACCACCCAACTCAGAGAGTCCCACAGAGAACCCCTCACTTCAACCCCGAGCGACAGATATTCTCTTTTTTTAATTGGTATCTCCTGCTCCACCGTCTGGCCTTGCCAGGCAGTGAGGGGGGCGAGGCGGGGAGGGGCTGTCATTCCTTGGTGATGGTCTCTACCAGGGGTCACCTACCTTTTGGACCTCAGGGACCACCAAACTCATCATTTCAAATCCCACAGACCAAAATCCCCCCAAAAAAAGTCTGCAGGAAAATCCCCACCCGTTTTCCTACCGATCAATCGTTCTTTATTTGGGACCACAGGATCCCATCTCCAGCTCTGTCCTCACAGGGAAAGAAAGAGACTTTTGGCTGCATGCAAGGAAAACAGCAGAAGCAGCAGAAGTCTTTCTTTCTCTCCCCAAACTCTGCCAGAAATGAGTCTTTGCCGGCGCAGCCTCTTGGAGCAGGAGGCCTTGCAGGGTCCCAAAGACTCATTTCTGGCGGAGTTTGGGGAGAGAAAGAAAGACTCTGGCTGCTTTCCTTGCGTGCAGCCAAAAGCAGAAGAAGAAAGAAGCGGAAAGAAGCAGCCCGGTGGCCAGGCCAGGCACGTGGGGGGAATGGGGCAAGATCCCCCCTCCACCCTTTCCCCCTCCCCTCACTACTTCATGGTGTGCGCAATGTAAGCCTTGTGTTCCCACGGGTCACGTGGGCGGCGCAGCCTTGTGTTCCTGCACAGCCGGGATTAATTGCTTTGGGGAGGGGGTCACATTTCTCTGAGGACCACCAGAATTTCCTTGCGGACCACCGGTGGTCCCTGGCCCATCGCTTGGCGACCACTGGTCTCTACTACGTCTTTCCTTTCCTTTCAGAAATATCGCTACCAAGATGAAGACAGCCCCCGCTGGAGCACAGCCCGCCCACCTCCCCAACCAGGCAAAGGCCCCCGAGCTGGTCCACGTGGCGGAGAAGAACCTATCCCAGATCGAGAGCGTCCACGGCTACGTGTCTCACTCCCACATCTCCCCCATCAAGGTAGGAAGAGGGGGCACGGGTGCCCGGCCAGGAGAGGGGCCACCGTTCTGCCGCCACTGGCACACCTGGCCCCACCCACCCCTCCACACACCTGCACCCACCGTGGTCTTCCTCGGGAGTCCATGGGCTGGCATGATGGCCGTTGTGCATGTCCGTTGATTTGTGTCTGGGTTCACACACTGCCGTTAATGCGGTTCCGGGCGAGGTCGGCCGCGCCGCGTGTGCGGGGAATCCCCGTCACACGGAGGCCGGCGTGGGCCGCTGTCCCTTGTGGGGGGGCAGGAGGCCCATTTGTGGCGCATGTCCTTCTTTTTGTCGCGCAGCCGGGGCTTCGTTGTGCTTTTCTCGCCACACAACATGGCTTCGCGCCAGTTGTTCTTGGCTTGTTGTTCAGTGTGTTGAAAAAATATGCAAAATCGGTGTGGCGTTCTGAGAGGGCCACATTTAACTCCGATTCTGTCGAGTTATGAAGGCAATGCTCAACCTTTTAACCCTGGCCTGTCCGTTAAACTTCCTGTCCTCGTCGGAATGCGGCCCCTGTTTTTCAAAGCCAGCATTGTCCACGTCTAATTCGACAGCCTCGGAGTTCCGCTGTGTATTTCATGTTGTGGTGCTGGGAAGTGGCTGTGTCGCTCCTTCCCGGGGAGCGAAAGCATGAGCCAAGGTTTTTGCACAACCCTGCGCTTGTGTTTACTGTCTTTCGCAAATGGCTGGTCCGGCATACGATTGCAAGTACACGATGTGCATTTTTTTTGTGGTGTTCTCTGTCTTTGCGGCATGCAGCGGTGGTGCAGCGTACAAAAAAAGTGTGTGTGTTCCTGCCAAGTTGGAAGGCTGTGCTCGCCAGTTGTTTTGTTGTTCCTCACTGCGCTTATGTGGAGTGTTTGTTCATCCAGACTTGGTTAAAAGTGAAACACAGGCAAAGTACGACAGGTGGCTTGGGGACTGTTCGAAATTCCAACCGGTTAGCTGCCGACAGGGGTGGTATGCTTACCAATTCGGACCGGTTCGGCCAAACCGGTAGTAAAAAAAAAGCTGATGATCAGTGGAGGGGAAAACTAATGTTAGGGCTCCAACAAATCCACCCCCATTCAAATCACAAGTCTCTAGCCGCATCTCTCGGAGTAAAAAAATTGATTTATTAGGAGTGGCCATGTTGGTGTTAGCTGGGTGCAACCAATACTAAAATCCATCATTCATTTCATCCTTGAGCCTGGTCTTCCTCCCAACTCCCCTGGATGTATATTCTCCAATGGGACACATCCATAGCCAAGAGTCATCAATCATGCTCTCCAGTAATAATCTTGCGCGCCAACAGCTTCGACCGCCTAGCAATTATCTGAAACATTTAAGGAATGTACTTCTTTCCCACACTCCCTTTCTGCTGGCAAAGGAGTAAAAAGACCAAAAGAGTATCTTTTTAGTTGACAACTAAGAGAAATGCGCAGGATCGGCCCTGCACTTTCCTCTTCTTGATCCGTTCAGCTGATTGGCGCAGCAAAGACTCAGCTGGTGTGGGGAAAACTGCACACTGGCCAGCCATTAGGCAAGTCACGCCCACCGAACCGGCTCCCTCGCCTCACAATCAGGAGATTTTGAGTTCGACCCTAGCGAGAGGCAGACATTTCTCTCTCTCTGGCCACGATGAGGATCTGTCAAACAAAACTCAGCCCGGGTGACAGGTAAGGCATCCAGCCATTAAAACCCTCAGTATTTATGACGTGGTGCAGTGGCCTAGTGGTGGAGCTCTCGCCTCACAATCCGGAGGCTGTGAGTTCGATTCTAGCGAGAGGCAGATATTTCTCTCTCTCTCTGGGCATGATGAAAATATCTATCTGCCGAACAAAACTCTGTCCTGGCAACAGGAAAGGCATCCGGCCAGTATGGTCAAACCATTTGAATCCCTCCACCAATCTGGCAACAACTTTTAATACAGACCTCAAGTTTCAACAGTTGTGTTCCCCATGGTCAACTTGACTGCCCCTTCCAACATTCAACGACTGGATCATGTTTACAAGGTTTTTGCGGCGTTCCCATGGTCCTGTGGCTGCTTTTTACAACACTTTTGCCGAAAAAACAACAACATTTGGTTTTGGTTTTTTTTTGGCAAACCCACACTCACTGCAACTCATGGGTTTGCTCAACGATGGTGGCATTCCCTACACGACTCGGGGACTCGGTTGAATGACCGCTGCAAAAATATGGTCATAAAATCAGGCTGGAACTCACCTACAATTTATAATTTGTCACACGTTACGATGGTGACGGGAAGACTCCGTTTCCGTCATAACTCAAGGACTGCCTGTATCGGGTGCGCACACACAGGACAACTATAATTCCTACCCCTAGAATGAAAATATAATCTCGATAAAAAATGGAATTTTGTTTTTTTTTAATCCCTTTTTTAATTTTCCAACTAGGCCCAGGTTAATTTTTTTTGTCTACCGTGGTCCTGTACAGGGGGGTCCTCCACTTAGTGACTGTTTGAAGTTACAACAGCACTGAAAGAAGGGACATGACCATTTTTCACACTTATATTCCTTCCAGCATCCCCATGGTCGTATGATTTACATTAGGATGCTTGACAACTCACATTTATGATGGTCGCCATCACGCGATCCCTTTTTTGTGACCATTCAGACAAGCCAAGTCAATGCGGGAAACCGGGTTCACTTAACGACGGCATTACTAACTTAACAACTGCAGGGATTCAGTTGACAGAGCGGTGCTGTGGCTGGAGCTCTCTCGCCTCATAATCAGGAGGCTGTGAGTTCAATCCTAAGTAGAGGCAGGTATTTCTCCCTTGCTGGGCACAATGGGAATCTATACATCTGCCGAACAAAAACTCCGCCCTGGTGACAGGAAGAGCATCCGGCCAGTAAAACGCTCAACTCCATTCAGACTCCACCCCGCAAGGGATTGAAAAGAGGATGAAAAAAAAAAGAGTGATTCAGTTAGCAAATGTGTCAAGCAAAGTCATAAAATGGGCCGAAACCCACGCTGCACCTATCTCACCGAGTGTCCCAAATTTCAGGCTGAATAGTCGAGGACTAGCTGCAGTTGGTTCTGCTCCTCCTTTTGGCCCCAAAGACACCAAGGGTTTTCAACACTTTTCTAAAATTGTGGAAGGGCACCAATGTGCCAACGTCGGAACCCAAAGCCAGGAGTGATTCTGGCAGGTGGCAGCCCCGAATTCTGAAATGGGGCAGCTAGCTCTCTCGAAGCTCCTTGGACGTGAGGTAGGAAGTGACGCACCTGGCAAATTTGACACCTGGAGTGGGTCCTTTTTCTAAAAAAAAAACCCACTCCCCTACACACTGCTGTGCTTTGGCACCAGCCGTCAAAAGTTGATCGGTGTAATAGCAACACAACTACCACTGTCCTTCCGAAGAGCTGCCTCCTTATTGTTCCCAAACGATCAAACATTGCACCACCACCCCCTTTGTGGCCCACATGTGGGACAGTTGAACCCCACTCCCAATGCCCCACCCTGGTGATAGACATGCAGATGTCCCTATGGAGGTCAATATTTGTAGTTCAGGGTTGGACCGTTGCATTCCTTGGTGTTCTCTGAACTTGCTTGTTTGCATGCAGACGTTTCACGACCCAACTAGGTAACATCAGCAGTATCAGTAGTGTGTGTGTGGGGGGAGGGGGTTGCTCTCTGTTTATACACAGTAGTTTGAGGTGTATTTTTCTCCTTGTCAGTGCCTTGTGTGATTGACCCAGGGTGGGATACAAAACAAACACAGTCACAGAAAACCCGGGGAAGCCCCTTTTATTCCTTCACTTTGCTTCCAAGCTCCGAATATCCTTGACGTAAGACAAAAAAAACTCCCCCACAAACAGTTACAAGAAGGAGGAAAAAAAGCAACACAAACCAGGCAAGATAAGGGCTGGAGGACGTCCACGGATAACAGAACACACACTGGGAAGGACGCCAAACTCAGAGAGGAACCATAAACTAGAGATATTTCCACGCTTTGTTTCCAGCGCTCGCCCCATATGCATGTCCGGCCTCTTATCCAGTTGTCACAGCTGCAGCCCGTGAAGAAGATCAGGGCCCTTTCCTCCCCAGTAGACCATGCCTCTCCCTTATCCTCTCCTCCCAGCATGCCCTAGGATGGAGAGGGGAAGGGCCTGGGTCCTCCTCTGACTGCCCATCCGGCCTCTGCCCTTTCCCAGCCTCCTCCACAACCCCCGGAGAGCCACACTCCCACTCCCCGTCACCTGTTCCTCCTCTCCTCAGAGTCCGTCTCCACCAGGGGCACGACACCTTGATTAAAGTATTGTTCGATTGCTTGATTGTCTGGGGCTGTCCGATTTGAACACCGGGTTTTCAGGAATCCCCTAGTAATTTCTGGGATTCAGCTAGGCCTAAAAGCCTCACCGTTTCCCAGCGGAGACTCCGGGGGAGTCTGCCCGTCCGTGCGGGGTGAGGTCAAGGTACCTCCACCTGTGTTTTGGCTGCTCGTAGGGGTTCATGGATGCACCCTGCTAGCCTCCCGCAGGACTCTTGTTACAGGCTGCACATTGCCAGCAGTCCCCAACCTTCTGGCTTTGTGGACTGCCGTCGGTGTCGCCAGCAACACGGGGTTGGGGTGGAGAGAGGATGCACTCGTAAGCTCGCCTGCCAGTTGCATGGCCTAGTTCTGAACAGGCCACAGCAGGTACTAGTCCCACAGCCCTGGGGTTGGGTAACCTTATTGTAGATCAGTGATCCCCAACCTTTCTTATGCCGCGGTCCGGTATCCCCAACCTTTCTTATGCCGCTGCCCGGTACTGGCATTGGCTGGGCACCGCCATCTTGTTTTGATGAAAAAGTGCTTCCGGTGAGCTTTCACCCGGAAAAGCTCACGGAAGCACTTTTTCATCAAAAAGATGGCGGCGCCAGCAAACCAGCGGCCCGGTAGGACTTTTTCCACGGACTGGTACCGGTCCGCGGACCGTGGTTGGGGACCCCTGTTGTAGATGATTCCTGGTTTTTTTTCCTCCCTTCTTGCTCTCCTGGGACTTTTGGAGATGTCTGTCCTTTTTTTGAGTGTGTCTACAGTGTGTTTGTACTCGTCTGAATAATAATCTATTTGTATAAAAATACCCCTCACGCATCATCACAAAATCTCCAGAACCATCAACCCTACAAACTTGAAATTGGACCCCTATGTTCCACTCGGCTTCTAGGGGCTCCCTAAGAAAGGATTTTTCCAAATGACCATCGTAGCATTTAGAGTATTTCCTATATTATTCTTAGTCTTAGTCTTAGTCTTAGTCTTAGTCTTATTATTATTATTATTATTATTATTATTATTATTATTATTATTATTATTATCCTATATTATTATTAACAGGCTCTGATGCTAAGGAGTTCTACTCGCCCTCCCCACCTGAAAAAAATCTCTTCTAAATGCAAAACACAAGCAGAGGAGTTTCAGTTTCATAGCAGAAGCAGCTTTAGTCCAGAACAGTTGAGCTAAGCCACGCCTAGGCTCCTTGCTGTCTCCTTCTCGCTCCCACAGCAAATACTCTTTCAGTTTCCAAACAGCCCTCCACTCTCTCCCACACGGACAAGACGCTAGCCAGATGAATACCCATGGATGCTGGGAGGCAGAGGCAGATATTTTTTTCCTCCTTATTTTCCTCCCCAAAAACTAAGCCCGACCACTTGGTTTCGTAGCGAAGCACGAGGATCGAGCTAGTAAATTTAATAAATAAAATAAGGCTTTCTGGCTCTTTGGAGGGATTAGGCTGGTGCCACTTGCAGCTGCGCAAGGATGCGAGGCTACTTCCTCACTCGACACCTCCTCTCTGCCCAGCCCGGTAGTTTCGTAGTGAAGCACTGGGATCGAGCTAGTACATAAATAAATATTTTGCTAACGGACCACGAAGTTAGTGTGGGTTGCTTCTCAGCAGAGTCAAAATCCCTAATTTGCTGTTGTGGCCATCCGGGAAGGGTTGTGGTGTCTTCCGTTGTGAGTGTCATTCCTTTGAAGGTGTTGCTGGTTGTTTCATGTGGTCTCCCTGTCTAGTTGTTGCATTGGTATTTCGATGGGGTGCCCCAGATCCCTAATACACAACCCTACAGATAGTCCTCAACTTTCAACCATTCATTTTGGGGACCACTCAAAGTTAGGGCGATGCTGGAAAAATGTGACTTGTATCGCCATTTCTCCCATGTACGACCTCTCTTGTGATCGCATGGTCAAAATGCAGACGCGGATTCGTATTTATGACGTAATTTGGGAGGTTCTGACAAGCAGAGTCAACAAGGGAAGCCGGATTGACTTAAGAACCGTGTTACTCACTGAACAACTGCAGGGTGTTCACCGAACGACTCCAGCAAGGAAGGTCGTAAAATGAGCCAGAAGTCACTTAAGAGCTCTCTCACTTAGCAACGGACCTTTTGGGCTCAAATGGTCATAAGTTGGAGAACCTCAGAATGTCTTCAGAAACATCTTTAGCGCTCCAAAAGACCAAAAAACAACAATAAAAAAAAAAAACCAGGAGTCACACACACAACATACGATGTAAGGACTGCACAGCCGCTAAGTAGGACAAACAGGTTAGGACAGGGGTCACCAACCTTTGGACCTCAAGAGACCACCAAACCCATCGTTTTAAATCCCACGGACCACAAACCTCCCCCAAAAAGTCTGCAGGAATCCCCCACCTATCAATCAATCGTTCTTTTGTTTGGGATTGCAGGATACTGTCTCCAGCTCCATTGTCATGGCGAGAGAGAGAGAGGGAGAGACTTTGGCTGCATGCAAAGAAAGCAGCAGAAGCCACCAAAGTCTTTCTTTCTCTCCCCCCAAACTCCGCCAGAAATGAGTCTTTGTGAGACTTGCCACATCGGGCGCAGCCTCTGGAGCAGGAGGCCTTGCCCTAGACCACATCAATCAATCAAATCAATCAATCAGAATAGAAGCTGGAAGGGGCCTTGGAGGTCTTCTAGTCCACCTCCTACTCAAGCAGGAGAACCTAAGCGAAACTAAATCCCAAAATGCTAGAGAATTCCTGAAAGGTTGGCATTCAAGTTTGCCATCCACTAACACATAGAGAAAATCCCTGTTTACACACCATTCAAAAGAGACAATAAAGCCTAGAACAGTGATGGCGGACTTATGTTACACAGAGCCATTTGTGCAGGCAGGCAAGCCCCAGCCAAACTTACCTGCAATGCACATGCACTGCACCTCCCAGAGGCTCGAGGGAAGCTTCTGCAGCCTTGGGAGGCCGAAAAACAGGCCCGTTTTGTCACTTCTGGTATTTCCGGAAATACCGGAAGTGACCAAACAGGTCCATTTTTCGGCCTGCGAAGGCTTCCTTTGAGGCTCTGGGAGGCCGAAAATCAACTGGGAGGCATGCAGTGCAGGTAAGGAGGCATGCGCAGGGGGCATGGGGGGGGGGGCGCACGCATTGCCTTCTGGGTGCTGGCACGCGAGCGTGGGCGCACACACAATTTTTGGCACAGGAGCCCAAAAAGGTTAGCCACCACTGGCCTAAAACATACAGTGTAGGGACTGTAACCACCACCCATGTGGGACAGGCAGGCAGACAACTAGCAGAGCCCAACCACGAGCTACAACTAGCAGTCGGAAGTCACAATGAAAACTCCTTAATCTCACCACCTATGGACAAACTCAACCATAATTTCAACTGGGAATGTGTGAGCATCCTAAGCCACACTAGATCCAAGAACGTTAGGTCATTGAAACACATTTGCCATCACGGACACATAGAGAGATTCCATGTTTACACATCATTCAAAAGAGACCATAAAGCTCTAGAACATAGGGATTAAGCAGGAGGCCCTAGGAGAAGCTAAACCCAAAAATTCTAGAGAATTCTTAAAAGGTTGGCATTCAAATTTGTCATCCACTGACACGTAGAGAGATTCCATGTTTACCCACCGTTCAAAAGAGACAATAAAGCCCTAGAGCAGGGGTTGCCAACCTTCTGGACCTCAGGGACCACCAAACTCATAATTTTAAATCCCAGGGACCACTGCGGGTGTGGCCTAATTTGTGGGTGTGGCTTGGTGGTGACTGGCTGGGCATGGCTTGTATGTAAATATTATAAATACTTATATAAATACTTATATAAATATTGAATTTTTTATAAAAAGTAGCAACTTTTACCCAAAAGCAGGCAAAGCAGGTAGGCAGATTGAGTTGCTCACAGAATCAGATTCATTCAGAGATCTCTCTGCCATCGGCTAGCTCAGTCTGTCACATAAAATTTGCTTTCAAGCAAACTCATAAAATTGGCTAGCAAGCAAACTCACAAAATTAACTCACAACACACCATGTATGTAAATATTGAATTTTTTTTTATTAAAAAAAGCAATTTTTATCCAAAATCAGGCAAAGCAGGCAGGCAGATTGAGTTGCTCACAGAATCATTCAGTGATCTATCTATCTGCCATCAGCTAGCTCAGTCTGTCAAATTTGCTTGCTGTGAGTCTGCACTGAATAACAGAACCTTCAGTCCTAAGGGAGGTTCGGCTGTGCTTAAAAGCAGAGCTGAAGATCTAAAGACTAGCTAGAAAGCAAGAAATCCAACCGTTTCCTGCTTCCTAGCTAATCTAAATCTCCGGCACAGCAGAACGGATGATGGTCGGAAAAAGGAAAAATAGCAATTTAGCAGGCAAGTTTGCCAAATAAAGAGAGAGTGGGAGGCGAGGGTTCCTGTGGGCCATGTGGATGGCACAGCCTTATGTTTCTGTGCATCCTGGATTAATTGCTTTGGGGGGGTGCTCTGGGGGTGAGATTTCTCTGGGGCCCAGCAAACTTTTCTCACGGCCCACCAGTAGGCTATGGCCCACTAGTTGGCAACTGCTGCCCTAAAACATAGGGATTAAGCGGGAGGCCTTAGGACAAGCTAAATCCAAAAATGCTAGAGAATTCTTAAAAGGTTGGCATTCAAATCAGCCATCCACTGACACATAGAGAGATTCTATGTTTACACACCATTCGAAACAGACAATAAAGCCCTAGAATATACATTGTAGGGACGGTAATTGCCACTATGTGGGACAGGTAGGCAGAAGACAAACAGAGCGCATCCATGTACACTAATTACCAGTCAGTAGACACAATGAAAATACCTTAATGTCACAACCCATGGACAAACTCAACCATCATTACAACTGGGAATCTGTGAGCATCCTTGACAAATCTAAATCCAAAAAAACTGTTAGGGAATTCTTGAAAGGTCTTCAAATTTGCCATCAACTACACATAGAGAGAACCCATGATTGCACACCACTCGAGCATATAACGTAGGGATTGCAACTGCCACTATGTGTGGGGCAGATGGGCACACAACTTGCAGGGCACAACTGTAAGCCTCTCTGGCCAAGCTAAATCCAAAAATATGAGGGAATTTTAAGCAGAATTAGTCAGGAAAATTAGCCATCAGTAGAAATTACTCATCAAGTTAACCATCGACAAACACATAGAGATAAACCACATTTACACGCCATTCAAAAGATACAATGCAAAAGCCAAGAAGTCATTTAAAAGTGAGCCCCGCCCTGATTTTATGAGGTTTTGCCACAGCCACAAAGCAAATCATTACAGTTTGTTAAGTGAAGCACATGGTCATTAAATGAACCCATTGAACTTTGCTTATCAGAAACTGGTTGGCAAGGGTCACAACCGGCAATTGCATGACCTGGGACACCGCAACTGTCATAAATCCATCATCCTCTTCTTGTAATAATCCCTTGCGGGGTGGAGTCTGGGCAACTGAGTGTTTTAATGGCTGGATGCCTTTCCTGTCGCCAGGGCGGAGTTTTGTTCGGCAGATATTATTCTCAGCATGCCCAGAGAGAAAGAAATATCTGCCTCTAGCTAGGATCGAACTCACAGCCTCCAGATTGTGAGGCGAGAGCTCCACCACTAGGCCACTCCATCACATCATAAATACTGAGTGTTTTAATGGCCAGATGCCTTTTCTGTCGCCAGGGCGGAGTTTTGTTCGGCAGATATTATTCTCATTGTGCCCAGAGAGAGAAATATCTGTCTCTAAGTAGGATCGAACTCACAGCCTCCGGATTGTGAAGCGAGAGCTCCACCTCTAGGCCGCCGTACCACGTCATAAATACATGCCGGTCAACAAGCGCCTGAATTTTGATCTGTTGTTAAGTGAATCGGCCTTCCCCTCATTGGCTTTCCTGGCTGGACACCCACTGGGATGTCGCAAAGGGTGATTGATGACTTGAGAGGCTGCAAATAACATGCTGTTTGCTAAGTGGCCAAATTTCTATCACGTGACCATGGGGATGTGCAATAGTCATAAGTGTGAGGACTGGCTGTAAGTCATTTTTCTCACGGCCGTTGTGGCTTTGAATGATCGCTCAATGAAGTTGGGGACATAGATAAGCAGGGATGAACACCAGGCAAACAATCAAGTGAAAAACAATACAGCCATACCTTAATACCTCGACTTACAACAACTTCGTTTTAGTGACTGTTTGAACCCACAGCCCTGATAAATGCGGCTTGTGACAGTTTTTCCAGAGTGACGACCTTTGCAGCCCCCCCCCCGTCGTCATGCGAACAAAATTCAAGAGGCTTGGCCATTGGTTCCCTACTTACGATGGCCACAGGGTCCCAAGGGCATGTGATTCCCCCTTTTGTGACCGTCAGGCCTTTGGACCGTCGAGCCAGATTCACTTAACAACGGTGGTAAAATGGGGGGCACTTCAACAAATGTCTCCCTTAACCCCAGCAATGTGGGTCTCCATTTGTGGTCGTAAGTCGAGGGTGACCTGTTACAGGAGAATCGAGTTGGAAGGGACCTTTAGAGGTCTTCTAGACCAACCTTCTGCTTAACAACTCATGGCATAACTAACTACCGAGAACAAAATCTCACGCACACCCCACGTACTAGCAAGAGGAGTTACTCTATATCTGTAGTGGCAAACCTTTTTCGGCTCCCTTGTTGATAATTGTGCGTGCGCTTGTGCGCTCACGCTCGCGTGCCAGCACCCAGAAGGCAATGCGTGCTGGCCCCCCCACCCCCACCCCACACACAGGTGCATGCAATCCCATTGTGCCGTGCACCTCTGCACCTGTGTGCACGATTCCTGCGCCACGTGCCATGCATCTCTGCGCATGCACGCATGATTCCCCCCACCATGGGCCATGCATCTCTGCACATGTGCGCATGACCCTCCACCGCGTGCCGTGCATCTCTGCACATGCACGCATGATTCCCCCAGCCACGTGCCATGAATCTCTGCGCATGTGTGTGCGATTCCCCAGCCCGTGTGCCATGCATCTTTGCACATGCGCAATTCCTCCACCCCGTGCCATGCATCTGCGCATCCACGCACAACCCTCCCACACGTATGCGCACCCGGTACCCGACAATCAGCTGTCGGGCAGCGGCTCTCCTGGGTGTGGCTGTGCATGGCATAGGTTCGTAAGGCCCTCGACTTACCATAGTTCATCTAGTGCAGCAGTGGGATTCAGCCGGTTCGCAGCGGTTTGAGAGACCCGGTTGTTGGAAGAAATCATGACAGGCGGAGAACCGGTTGTTCAATGATTGGAATCCCACCACTGATCTAGTGGACCATGCAAAGTTACGACATCTCTGGGGGGAAAAAGGACTTACGACCGTGTTTCACACTTACGACGCTCACCACGGCCACAGCATTTACGTTCGGATCCTTGACAACCAGCTCACCTTTATGATGGTCGCGGCGGGTTGGTGGTGTTTGTCAGGCAATCCCCTTCGGCAACCTTCTGACAAGCAAAGTCCGCTTCACTTAATGGCCATGGGACTCATTTAGCGATGGCAGGAATTCCCCTTAAACAAATGTGGTGGGAAAACTCCCACTCCACCCGGGTCTGTCTCTTTAACCACATATATTTTGGGGGCTCAGTTTGGCGGGGGGGTTCGTATGTCGAGGACTACCTTTGTAAAGAGAATTAACACCGCACTCCCTCCTGCACGGATGTTGTTACCTAGTTGGTTCATGAAATGTCTGCGAGCAAAAAACAAAAAAAAACCAGACCAGTGGGGGGGATCCCCATAAGTCTATGTGCCTGCAGTGGCTCTGTCTCCTCTCTGCATGCATGTGTGAGCATGACAGGGCATGGCTTGGCGCATTGCGTGCTGCCCCCTCCCCCACTCATGACCTCCACCCTCATGCAGCCTTTTCCACGCAGCCCATCGACACGTGTAGCCTTCGCTCTGCCCTGCTGAGAGGTATCTGTATGGGGACGGGGACGATGGGCTTCGGGTGTGACATGGACGATGTTGAGGGGGCGCATGGCCCCGAGGGGGGGGCCAAGAGGGGGCAGCTGTGTGTGGAAAATGGGGCGGGGGCATGCCTTGAAATCTTGCACGCTAAGTATGCACTCTGGGGTGAAAAATTGGGAGTTGTGCTAAAATGGAAGGACGTGCAAGTTGAAAGTAAAGTGATCGTTAGTCTGTTTTTGTTTTATTTTATTTATTTTTTTGGTCATTTTTCTCTCCCGTCTTCACTACTTTATAAGTCAACTCAAGGTGGCAACAATACATAGGCGTCCTTCCTCTTCCTATTTTCCCCACTACAACAACCCTGTGAGGTGGATTGGGTAGAGAGGGAACGACTGGCCCCCAAACTAGAACTCACCATCACCTGGTGTTTGACCCAAAGTCATCCAACTGGCTTTTGTGCTGAAAGTGGGACTAGAACTCCCCGTCTCCTGGTGGTTGGCCCAAAGTCACCCAGCTGGTTTTCTTGCCTAAGGTGGAACTAGAACTCCCAGTCTCCTGGTGATTGGCCCAATGACACCCAGCTGACTTTGATACCTAAGGCAGAACTAGAACTCACCATCTCCTGGTGTTTGATCCAAAGTCACCCAGCCAGCTTTCACATCTATGGTGAGACTAGAACTCCCATTCTCCTGGTGATTGGCCCAAAGTCACCCAATCAGCTTTTGTGCCTAAGGCGGGACTAGAACTCCCATTCTCCTGGTGATTGGCCCAAAGTCACCCAATCAGCTTTCGAGCCTAAGGCGGGACTAGAACTCCCCGTCTCCTGGTTTCTAACCTGGTGCCTTTACCATTAGACCAATCCAGCTAGACAGGGGCTGAGAAAGCTCGATCTCTTTTGACCAGAGAGCCTTTTAAGTCGGTTTCATTTCTCTCTCCTTGAAGGAGGAAGGTTGAAATTAGATTTTTTTGTCCAGACCTTCCGGAGTTTTGGGCTCTTTACTCGCCCTTCCTCCCCAAAGCAGGGATATTCAGAGGGGTTTTCCCGCAGTCTTGCTTAAAACTTTCTCAGAGTTTGATGCAACGTTCTACCCGTTGTAAAAAACAAAACAAAACCCACGGATGAGCACAAGAAGGAAAGGAGGGCAAAAAGGCCAAGATGGAGAACGTCCCGTCATGAATTCCTCAATTTGGAGGGGGTGTCTTTCCATCGATATCAGAAATGGTGTGGGGGTCTCTTGCTTTGGGCAGGGGGTTGGACTAGATGAGGGGACAAGGTCCCTTCCAACTCTGTTAATCCGTATTCTGTAATGGGTGTGGCTTTTTGCAGTACCCCCTCCATGCGCCCCTTTTCGCCTCCTGGGCCTCAGGGAAGCCTTCCGGGTGAAGTAGTAAGACAGTGAGGGGGATCCTGGCACAGCTGATCGTCGGAACAGCTGATTGTCGGAACAGCTGATAGTCGGAACAGCCGATCGTCAGAACAGCTGATCATCAGAACAGCTGATCATCAGAACAGCTGGTCGCTGGAACAGCCGATCGTCAGAACAGCTGATCATCGGAACAGCTGATCATCAGAACAGCTGGTTGCGGAACAGCTGGTCAACAGGAGGAAAAGAAAAAAAGAAATATTGATTCAGGCGAACCAGTAGCTGTTCTTTTTACTACCAGTTCAGCCGAACAGTAGCATTTTTTACTACCGGTTCATGTGAACCGGGCTGAACCGGTAGAATACCACCACTGGTCTCCTGCCCAGGATTTCCTGGTGGTACCCCATCCCTCAAGGCCGAATCCTGCTTCATTCTGGCCACAGGGGAAAAATTTCCTTTTTATAATTTTTAAGCATGCTAACTACCTGTGTTTTCCCCAAAATAAGACTCTGTCTTATTTTATTTTATTGTTGGCCACCCAAAAGGCACCAGGTCTTATTTTGGGCAGGATGTCTTCCATGGACTAACCTCACTTGCGCGCATCGCCCCCGGCCTCCTTCCGGAAGTCCTTATTCTGCGGCCGGCAAGGCTTTCCTGAAGGCCTCTGAAGCCGATAAGAGCTGATAACTCTGGATCGATCCAGAGCTTTGTTACCAGCCACAGAGGCCTTCAGGAAAGCTTTGCCGGCTGCCGAAGAAATGGGCTGTGCAAGGCAGGTGTCGGGGGTTGAAAGGCCTGGCTACACCTGTCCAAAGGTAAGTAGTAGGGCAGCTCCACTCTCTCCCCCCAAATCCCCACCCTAGTTTAATTTACCTGTCCATTCTGGAGTGGATCTTAATCGGGGCTTATTTTTGGGGGGATTAGGGCTTATATTGGGTGCACGTGTAAAAAAATCAAGCTAGGAATTACTTTCAGGGTAGGTCATATTTTCGGGGAAACAGGCTACATTTCTTAGTGCTTCATAAACATCCTGTTGTCTGGGTGTCCATTCGAGTAGGTGGGATCTTCATTAGGGCTTATTTTGGGTGTATGTGTAAAAAATCAAGCTAGGCCTTACTTTCAGGGTAGGTCATATTTTTTGGGAAATGATACAGAAAGACTCTGGTAATCTTTTTTTTTTTTTTTTTTAATGCCGATTTTACAGCATGGCGACTTTTAACTCATTGTGCTTCCTCTCCTGTTGAGAGTCAGGACGGATCTGTGCTAATTAAAATATATTTTATCAGCTTCCTGGGGGAGAGTGGAGAATGTTTCATGGCCGTGATGTTTTCTTGACAAGCACCTTGTGAGGTAGGCCGGCCAGAACCAGCTGGAATGACATCTGTCGAAAGCTTTTTGGAGGGGGGGGGCAAAAGAGATCTGTGTTCGAGAGAGGGGTCTCCAAAGGAGGGGAATCCAAATTTTTTTCCCCCCAGGAAGTGTTTGGATGTGACTTGGTTTCCCCTGTGCTAAATTGCAAACATGGACTCCGCTTCTGTTGTGATCATGTCCACAAAGTATCTACATCCAGGGCATAGCACGTGAATGCCAGAGATTACCAGGGAGACCCCTGCCCATGTCAACATCCAGAATTCCCCAGCCAGCCATGGTTTTACCAGAATTCACCACGGATAAGACGAGCACAAACGTGGTTAGGCTATTTTTTTTCGCATTTTTGTCTGTGGATCGGTTAACTTTCTTAATAGACGATGAGAATGTACGGTAGAAGCCATAATATATCTCAACTTCGGCAAAGTGGAAGAAGAGCTGGCCGGTGTTGTGGCACACTGGCGGCAGACCCGGACAGTGAGGAGGTTGGGGAGGAACCTGGGCCAGTCCTGGAGGATGAGGAAGGCTCAGACGAGGGCTCTGCGTCAGAGGCAGAGATGGGGCCCGGGCCGTCCGACAGTTATCAGCTGGCTTCAGAGTTGGAGATCAGTGGGGAAGAAGAACAGCTGGAGCCTGTTCCCAGTGTGCTCATGCACAGAGCTGCCAGGAGAAGGGAACAGCTGAGGAACAAGAGGCAGAGATGGGGCCAGGGCCATCCGACAGGAGCCAAAGGGGAGGGGGCTTTTGCAGGAGACAGTTTGTTCCTTTAGGTGAAGATCTGTTCCTACATTCTTGCCAAGTATTGTCTGCTACAGTGTGGCATCTGAAAGGTATCGACCTGGCAACTCTCCAGGCCTGATAAGGGTCGGTAATTGTGCAATATCTTGAAAGATTATTGGCTGGGACTTTGCTGGAGAGGAATTCACTGTAATTTCAATAAAAGGGGTTTATTGGCTTCATGCTCTTTGGGGTCAGAACAGGTTGGGGAATTCTGGGAGTTGAAGTCCATCAGTCTTCACATCACCAAGCTTTGCTGCAATAGTGTTCTTAGATACAAGTGGTCCTTGACTTACAACCACAATTAAGCGCTGTTTGCTAAGCGAGACATTTGCCAAGCGGGCTTTGTTCCCTTTTATAGCCTTATCTTGCCGCCATTCTTAGGTGTGTCAGTGCCGTTGTGAAGTTGTAGTAACCCTGTTGTTCCGTGAATTTGGCATCCCCATTGACCTCGGTTTTCGGGAGGTCACAAAACGGGGGAAAATCACAGGACCCAGAACACTGCGCCAGTTGTAAAGAGGAATCGGTTGTCGAGAGTCCGACTTTGGATGTTGTTAACGCAAGCGAGGAGCCATGCGGTGTGCTATGCCGGGTGCGGCGACCGGGCGATGGGCCAGCCTGAGGTGGTGTTCGCTGGTTCTCCAAACTACTCAAACTTTCTGCTACCAGTTCTGCAGAACCAGTCCGAACCAGCTGAATGGTTGGGTGGAAAAACCAGTCCCAAGTCATGTTTTGTCAGGGCCGTTGTCACTTGGGTCACTAAAATGAATAAGTTGAGGGCTACCTATAGTAAAAGTCATTGTCCCGTCTGCCGGCCTTCCGTTGGAATATAACCAGATAAGGTTATATTCTAAATCAATATATTTAATAAATCTATCTCTATATAAAAGCGAAAGGCCCCTCGCGCAACATCACAAAATCTCCAGAACTGTAAAGCCTACAAACTTGAAATTTGGTATGTCTGTTCCTTTTGGTTTCAGGGTTTGTCTGTCTGTCTGTCTGTCTGTCTGTCTGTCTGTCTGTCTCTATCTATCTATCTATCTATCTATCTATCTATCTATCTATCTATCATTGATCTACATCTATCTATCATCTATATCTATCTATATCTATCAACCATCTATCTTTATCATCTCTCTCTCTCTGTATGTATATGTATATGTGTATGTGTGTGTGTGTGTATGTATGTGTGTGTGTGTGTGTGTGTATATATATATATATATATATATATATATATATATATATATATATATGTGTGTGTGTGTGTGTGTGTGTATATATATATGTGTATGTATATATGTATGTAAATATATATATATATATATATATATATATATATATATATATTTGTTTTCTTAAGTTTTTCGTAGGTACTTACATGTATGGCCTTCAGCTTTGTTTGGGTATTTTCCCACGTCATAGTAGTGGTGCTTTTAAAGTTGTAGCAACGTTTCAGCAGAATCTCATCTGCCATCATCAGGCTTTATATATATATAATTTGTTTTCTGAGGTTCTCGCGGGTATTTGTATGTGGATCTTTGGTTACCGTATATACCGAGTATAAGCGAGGCACCTAATTTTACACAAAAAAACTGGGAAAACTTATTGACTCAGTATAAGCCGAGGAGGATTTTTTCAGCACAAAAATGGGCTGAAAAACTCGGCTTATACTGAGTATACGAGATTCGGGTTTCTCGCGTAAGATTGGAAGTATCTAGGCAACGTTTGATGAAGTCTTCATCAAACGTTGCCTGATACTTCCAATCTTACGCCGGAGAAAACCCGAATAACCAAAGATCCACACATATATATAATCAATCTATATCATCTATATCTATCTATATCTATCAATCATCTATCTCTATATCTCTCTATCATCTATATCTATCTATATCTCTATCATCTATATCTATCTATCTATCTATCTATCTATCTATCTATCTATCTTCTATATATATATATATATAAAAGCGAAATACCCCTCACACATCATCACAAAATCTCCACAACCATAAAGCCTACAAACTTGAAATTTGGCACTCTTGGCTTCTAGGGGCTCACTAAGAAAGGATTTTTCAAAATGACCACCAGAGCAATTAGAGTATTTCCTATATTATTATTATTATTATTATTATTATTATTATTATTATTATTATTATTATTATTATTATTATTATTATTATTGAGTTTCAGTTTCACAGCAGCACCAAGCAGCTTTCGGACAGAACAGTTGAGCTAAGCCACACCCAGGCTCCTTGCTGTCTCCTTCTTGCTCCCACAGCAAATACTCTTTCAGTTCCCAAACAGCTCTCCCCTCTCTCACACACGGACAAGACGCTAGCCAGATGAATCCCAATGGATGCCAGGAGGCAGAGGCAGAATTATTTTTTTCCTTATTTTCCTCCCCAGAAACTAAGCCTGACCACCTGGTTTCAAGAGCGAGCGCAGGGATCCAACTAGTAAATTTAATAAATAAAATAAGGCTTTCTGGCTCTTTGGAGGGATTAGGCTGGTGCCACTTGCAGCTGCACAAGGATGCAAGGCTACATCCCCACTTGACGCCTCCTCTCTGCCTGGCCCGGTAGTTTCCCAACATGGGACAGAGAGACAAGTTAGGAAGTGGAATCATCAAAGACTACTGGAGGAACGGAGAAGGGAGCAACATGGCTTACGAGAGAGGAAGTGGCCCTGACTCCCCTCATTGGTTGCAGCTGGGAAGACTAGTATATAAGAGAGACGGTTACAAACACAGCGTTGCCAGAAGCAAAGCGTGTGTTATTTTGGGACTGAAGTGATCGTGGTTGGCGTCCTTCCAACAGAGACCGGGCCTTGTCATCTCCTTGAAGTTGGTAATTACTTTTCCGGGTCTGCGGTGGAAATTCTTGCGTTATAGTTTTTTTTTTTTTTTATTTCACATCCCTCTGCTCATTGAGTTTGGACTGCATTGCTTTCTTTTGAAGGCTAATTTTTGCGTAAGTTTTATCTCCCACGGAGAATTATTTGAACAGTGGGGCCAAGCTGGAGGCATTAAAGGACATTTGGATGGTGTTACGGTTGTGTTACACTCCGAGTCATCACACTGTGAAAGCCTCCCCCCCCCGCCAAACCTGTGTGTGTATCTTTCACAAGCGCCAACGTCCGCTCTTTTCCTGCACAATGTGATGAAGGAATTGTCCCCAGGTCACGGCAGGACAGCCGGAGCCGGTCTCTTTATGCAAATGGATTTAATTTAGATGACCCGTTCTGGCCCGAAAGGTCAGGACAGTTAATCAGGGCTTGGTTTTGCTTTACAAGGCAGAGCAGCGGGGAATTAACGTGCGTGCGTGCGTATTTTCCTTAGTTTTGTTGTCGCGTGGAGGGGGGGTGTTAATTTAGGGCAGCTGTTTTTCAACCATTTGCAACATTTAAGATGGGGTGGACTTCAACGCCCGGAATCACTTGAGACCTTCAAGAAGAGACTGGACTGCCATCGGTCAGAAATGGTCTTCCGCTTGGGTGGGGTGGGGGTTGGACTAGATGACCTACAAGGTCCCTTCCGACGCTGGTATTCTATATTCAGTGGAGCAGAAGTTGCCTTTGGAAGTTGTGGGAGCTTCATCCCTGGAGGCTTTCAGGAAGAGACTGGAGTGCCTTCTGTCAGAAATGGCGTAGGGTCTCCTGCTTGGGAAGAGGGGGGGTTGGACTAGATGACCTCCAAGGTCCCTTCCGACTCTGATTATCTGTTATCTGAATAAGGGGGAACGCAGATTCAATAGAAATGCATTATTGCCAAGGATTTCCGAAGGTTGAAGCCCACCCATCTTAAAGTTGTCAAAAATGACAGTATTTGGGAGGGGATCCTCTCTAAGAATTTATAAAAGATATATAAGAACTTATAAAAAGCTGCAAATAAACGCTTGGGCGGATCTAATTCTGCAGCCTACGACACAATATATATATATATATATATATATATATTTGGGGTTGCGGAGAGAGTAATTTTTGTTCTGTTTTGGGTCACGTATGCACTTAAAGACAGTTCCAGAATCAGCCAATAGATGGAGAACGAAGACCTCTCTGGTCACTAGATGGAACCTCCATCTCCTGCTGCAGTCTACCTTTCCCTAAGCGTGGCACAGCTGCAGGGGAAGATGCAAAGAAGAGCAAAAGGTTAACTTCGAAAGGATCCCTAGGGGAGTCCTTGGCTTACAACGCTGATGGGAATCGGAACAGCCCTTGCTGGACGGTGGTGAAGCAAGTCGCGCCCAGTTTTGGGAATTCGCTGCGGTTGTTAAGTGAACCGGATGGTTGTTCCGCGAATCCGGTTCCCTCCAGTGACTTTACGGGTGGCGGAGATTGCAAAGGGCCGTTTTTGCCAAGTTGTCGGGATTTCAATCATGTGGCTGTTGGGATGCTGCCAAGGTCGTAAGTGTGAGGACTGGTCATAAGTCAGGGTTGTTTTTTTACTGCCATTGGAAATCGGAATGGTCAACTAAATGAAGGATCAGCTGTATAGCTGCCATTCTTTTTCCAGTGCCGTTATAACTTGAAATGGTCCCTAAATAAATGGTCATAAGTGCGAGGACTGGGCATAAGTCAGGTTTTTTTTACTGCCATTGGAAATCGGAATGGTGACTAAACGTATAGCTGCCATTCTTTTTCCAGTGCTGTTGCAACTTGGAATGGTCCCTAAATAAATGGTCATAAGTGCGAGGACTGGGCATAAGTCAGGTTTTTTTACTGCCATTGGAAATCGGAATGGTGACTAAACGATAGCTGCCATTCTTTTTCCAGTGCTGTTGCAATTTGGAATGGTCCCTAAATAAATGGTCATAAGTGCGAGGATTAGCCATAAGTCACTTGTTTTCAGTGCCGTTGCAACTTGGAATGGTACCTAAATAAATGGTCATAAGTGCAAGGACTGGCCATAAGCTATTTGTTTTCAGTGCTGTTGCAACTTGGAATGGTCCCTAAATAAATGATCATAAGTGCGAGGACTGGCCATAAGTCACTTGTTTTCAGTGCCGTTGCAACTTGGAATGGTCCCTAAATAAATG
>NC_142025.1:121239098-121289995 GCF_049901735.1 Notechis scutatus
AGGGTTAAGGAGGAGGGATAAAAGCTAACAACAAGTAAAGCAAAAATCACACTGCATTTTATTTCCCCAAACATCCAAAGGCTCTTATTACATGGCTTCTCCAAACAAGTTTCAAAGAGCCAAACTTCAAACATTCAGTTGATTGCTTAGAAATCCCAAAAGAGACACCTGTGAAAACATTCTCCAGGTTCCTCTATCTTATCAACTCAGTGTCCTTGGGAGAAAGTTTCTCACAGTTCTCCCAACTTCAAGTAAGTATTTTCAAGCCTCTAGTTAGCAGTGTTGCAGAGTTACAAGTTTCTCAACTCCTCCCCTTCTTCCTCCCAAAAAAACCAATAGAAAAAAGAAAATAACATGTATATATATGTATATGTTTAAAAAGAAAAAATTACTAAAAGGCCTCTATTAAATATAAACAGTCAAAAGGAAAGGTAATTATAGAAAAAACAAAAACAAAAACCAGTCTGGTTACAATTACTAATCACAATAGAAGTTAAGCTAGAAAAAAAAAAAAGTAAAAAGCCAAGCCCCATTTTGACATCTCTCCTAAAAAAGTAAGCCACTAAGTCCATCTTATCAGAATTCTGTCAAAAAATCTTACAGATTCCTTCTTCTTCTAAGGGTGTCCTTATCCCAAATAAAAATAATAAATCTCACCAGCCGATACACTTTCTCTTTCTTTCTTCTCTCTTCCTTTGGAGCTGCTCCCTGCTTCAGCAACCAATAGCTGCCTCTCTTCATCGATGGTAAAGGGGCTTCTTCTGGATCCCAACCAGGGACTTGCGATGTCCCTGTGATCAACAAGCAACCCCTTACTATCACAGGGCGTCTCTGAGACCGGTTTAGGTCCCGTTAAGGACCGACCAGAAGCGAATATCGCTGTGTTTTATTTGTTGTTAAAATCAATAAAACTTTTATATATATATAAAAAAAAAAAAAAAGAACTACAACCCCAGCAGAGACAACAGCAACCGGGCAGGCAGAGCCGCCCCACCCAGACCCCCAGGGGACCACCCCCAAGCCGAGAGCCGATGGGCAGATGGGCAGAGCCCGGCGAGATGGCGGGAACAGGCAGAGAGAAGAAAACCCACCAAACGATCGTCGCCGGCCACTCCTCCTTTACAGGCCTTACGGAAGGTATATCATGGAGGTGGGCATGGGAGGCGAGCCATGCAAAATAGAAGTGGACTCCCGAATCTACTCTCCCCATGGTCGCATGGCCCGGAAATAAAAGCCCCTAGTGCCGCCGGATCCACCGGAAGAGGCTGGAAAGCCAGAACCTGATCCTCAAGGACTACCAGAAATCGTGATACCGGATTGTCGGAGCAGACCCAATTGAGGTGACTTTCAAGGGGCGAAGGGCGAGGGGCTCCCTTAACTAGGCCCATGGGCAGAGATCACCCCTAGCCTTTGGGACTGCAGTGGTTCGCGCCAGCTCGGGCCCAATCGGGCAGGGGGGAATCGACCCGTCCGGGGAAGCCGACTGGGAAGAGCAGCTCGCGAAGACTTCCCAGGAAGTGTTTCGATGGCACCCTAGGCTTAGTACTGAGGACCCCCATTTCGTTCAGGGCCTAATTTAGCGTCCCCCCCCCCATTAGCCCCTGAAACCACAGCCCGGGCTGCAGATTCGCACTCCGGCCAAAAATGCGGCGAGGCCCCCAAATAGACAAGCTCGTCCAAACAAAGGAATCCTCGAGCCAAGTCGACCATGCCCGGTGAAACCCCCATAGTCACCCCGTTAAGCCAGCCGGGTCAGTGAGAATTCTTGGGGACTATAAGGCCACCCCTTAATTGTGCCCTACAGCAAAAGCGCCTACCCGTCCCAGTGGTGCAGCACCTCCTACACTCACTCGGGAGGCAAGGTCTTTGCGGGCTTCGACCTAGGCACAAGCCTATCAGCAGCTGCGGTCGGCCTTGAAAGCAGCCCCGGAAAAAAGCCCCCACAAACCCGATAGTAACCACCGAGGGCCCCCTTCATCATAAAGACTTTCAGTTTAGAGTCGCGTGGCCCCAAAAGATATTCAGAGCCTCATGGAAGACTCTGAGGGAATCAAGGGGTGGTGCCCTAGCCAGCTGACGTATTGGTGTCAGCAACCAACCCCCAAAAGGAGGAGCTGAAAGGGTCGCCTGAGGAAGTCTAACCAAATTCAAGCAGCGAAGGGCTGAAGGGGTTTAAGAAAAGAAAATGCCAATTACCACACCGAGAGTCGAGGTTCCTGGGGTACCTCCCTAGAGGCATAAACGCAGAATTCACCCAACCGAGGAAAAAAATCAAACAATCGGGAAGCCCCAAGGGCCCAAAGAATAAGCAGGAACTACAGGCATTTCTGTGGGGCTGCCCTTTTACCCCCCAATGTTTTCCTGCACAGAAGGCGACATGGCAAAACCTTTACATAGGCTCTCCTGGACAAAGCGGCTCCCATGGACTGGGGGGGAAAGCAGCGAAAAACCCTTCAACAAAACCAGAAAGACCTGCTCCCCCACCTCGGACCTTGAAGTCCTCATCCCCAGCTCTAGCGGACCCTGCCAGCTGGATTTATCACATCACGACGCATCACCTTTTAGGCGTCGGGGGGCGCCTTGGTTCCTCAGCCACACTCTCCCCGGCGGAAAGGGGAAGCACCCATACTTTTCTTCTCAGGGACCCTCACCAAGCCAGAGAAAAGGAACTACAGTCAACTAGACAAAGGGCATTGGCCATCGTTTGCAGCTGTCAAAAGTTCCGCAGGGCCACATCCATGAGCTGAGCCTTTGGACCATCATCACCGACCCACAAGTCGCTGCTGGGGAATCCTGTGGCAGGGAACAGGGCCACCGAACATTCTATCCCTAGAGATATTGACAAGGTGGTCAGGAATTCCTTACAGCTTCCCAGTTACCGGCTCACACCGACCTGTTAAGGCAGTCTCACGCCCAGGCAGCCTTTGAGCCGCTGCGCGCCCGTTACCAGACTTGGACACCGACCCAGCACCCACGGCGACCACCCTCAGCATAGAGACTCTGCCCGATCTACCCATAACGCGTCAGACATTGCCCGCGAAACTAATAAAAGACAACGTCTGGCGCGGGTATTGCATTAGATAGAGAAGGGTGGCAAGAAGAAAGGCGACGACCGAGACCTTCGGACATTCCGGAACCGACAAAAGCAGACTGTCATTGCAAAAGGGTGTTTTACTTTGGGGGAGCAGTGGTTGTTCCCGGAAAAATTACAGGGAAAAAGTCTTAGGAATTGTTGCATGAGGGCACCCGGGCATCGTAGGGGACAAGGCCCTGGCCGAAGTTAAACGGTGGCCAGGGATGGACCACTAAATCGAGAGAAGCCTGGGCTTGGCAGCGTGTAACAGATATCTCAGGAAACCAGACCCAGCCCTCCGCCGCCCCAATCCTGGAATGGGAAACCCCTAGGGAGGACCCATGGTCCAGGATCCACATAAATTTGCAGCGGGCCCACAAAGGACACACCTTCCTCATCTGCAGTGAGTAGCTTACTCCAGCTGGCTGGAGGTAAGCAACATGAGAACACTACAATGGAGACCGTCACTGCAAAGAACTCAGTAAACTATTTGCAACCCACGGCCTCCCAGATGTGTCTCATTATCCGACCATGGACTGGTACCTCGCTGGAATTTGAAAAATTCCTAGGCGGAGCAGAGGGAATACGACACGCGTTGTTTCAACACCCGGCACATCCGGCGACGCGGGAGGGCGGGCGGATGGTTCAATTCACGAAAAAAACCATCAAAAAATAGAAACGCAGAAATCCAGAAAAAAATAAACAAAATGCTCTTTATACAACACATAACTTGAATACGACAACAAATAAAAGCCCGGCAGAACTATTGATGGGGAGGAAGTTAAGATCCCCACTCGACAGACTGCACCCCATATACAACCGGAAAAACCCCAAACTCCTCAAGCAGAGACCGAACCTTTAAAACAGGCGACACGGTATATGCGAAAAACCTCACCGGAGACCCACTCTGGGTACCAGCAACCATAACCCAAGTGACAGGTCCCGCTGCGTACCGCCTGGGACAGACAACCAGCGGACCGAGCATGGAAGCGACCCATCGACCAACTAAGGTCGAGAACCAGCCCAGGAAATACAACCGACACGCATGCTAAGCAGAAACAAACACAGAAGGAACCCCCAACACAAACCAAGAGGGGAGGGAAGACCCAATGAACCAAACACCACCAGAAAGAAGCCAGGAATACTCACCGGCAGAAGCAGCCAACCTGACACCTCACCAGGAAGAAGCAGCCAGGCCAGCTCGACCAGCCGGAAAGACCAGGCGGGGCGGCAGCCGCAACTCGACCAGCCCGGGTAGACCCGGGAGGAGCTGCGACAAAAGGCCGGCTCAGACTTCCAGACGGTTCCATCGAACAGGATGAGGAGCAACACGGAACCCGACAGAACGGCCAGAACCAAGCACCAACTAACCTGCGCAGGTCAAGTAAACCAAGTACGCAAAGCCCGCCTACTTATGGGGCTACGTTATGTGAGACCCTACCAGAGGGAGGGGTGTTCTGTGCGGTCATTACCATTCTTGTAGACCCGCACCACGATTGGCTAAGACGCATGCGGCGAGCTGATTGGCTGAGCGAGCCGCGCGGTTGGCCGCCACGAATCCCAGCGATTGGTGGAAACTAATCGCGGGAGATTCAAGCGATTGCCATTGACGCCGGCCGCTTGTGACCTAGAGAATAAAAGCCGCCGCTTTTTCTTTCCGGAACCGAGCCGATCTCGGGACTAATAAATGAGCTGAACTAAGTCACTGGCTCCCGAGTCTCCTTCTAGCACCAGACTCGACAATTTCAGTCCAAACTAGTGGAAAATGTACAGCACGAGATTTTTTTTAAAAAATGTTGAATTGTCTCTTTATCTGCTTTTTAAAGTCAAGCATTGGAATAGGGCAGCTTCTCAAATGCTCTTGATGAAGGATAAAATCAGCAAAAGGAAGGTGTAGAAGAAGCGGTAACAATTCTGTGAGGCAATTTTTTTCAAAAAATCCTTCCTCTAGTTCAGCTTTTTCTTTTACATGTGTGAGTGAATTTTGAGTATTTGCAGCTAGGGCTTTTTAATGTCTGGACAAAAAAATATGTGTGTTAAGAGGAAGCTTTGGCACTGTTAGAGACAGGACTATAAGAACCCAAGGGCATCTGTGCTGTTTTGAGATGGGGAGGAAAATTTGAAAGAGCTGAAGGCATACAGCCTATGATTATTGTCTATGGGTGATGATTCAACATCCATCATTGTGTTTCATTTCTTCGCTTTCTGAAATGGATCTGATCTTGCACATATCCCATCCCAAGCCATCTTCTTGCAGGTGAATCCCTTCAAGTCCCTGAATAACTACATAATGCTCTTCTTGAATAATACAGTAGGATGTTTTATTACATGTGGAATCTTTTGGTTCTTTGCCTGACTTTCCCCCAAAAAAGGAACAAGGGGGCTGGAAGCTGCTGAGCAGACAGGAGCCTCTGAATCAGACTCCTCAAGGCACCACAAGATCCAGACAAAGGAAGCTGCAACCTGTCTGGTTTTTTTTTTTTTCAAATGAGAAACAAGAATACACTTTTTAAAACATTTCCTTCGCCCTTGAAGTTTTTTTTTTTTTTGTATGCCTGGTGTACCTCGCCTCTGAAAAGCCACATCAGAGGAAATGTAGGGAGAGTAAACTCTGTAAGATATGTTTTTAGAAACAATCCTTCCAGAACATTCCTATAAGTCTGGCCATGGTGAAAAGACAACCTGCAATAGTTTGAACTGTTGAATCTCTCAGACCCTCATTTCTTGATGCTAAAAGATTAGTTTGTCAGCATATGTTAGCTTTCTTCACCTGAGGCCTCCAACCTACAATCCCATCATCTCTAGCCATGCCCTGTGCCTTGTTATAAGGGTTTCCAAATTTTTTACTGGGTTTTTATTGAGGTTCTGGCCAACTGAGTGTGATTCGAGGACTAAGATGCATCTATTATCTCTAGCCAATACCCCAAAGTTCTTACTTTTGCTCCGGCTCAATTCATGAAATAGACCCACTTAGATTGTCTGGATCTTCAGGTTCTCATTCCATTTTACCTTGCCATCCCTTTCCCAACTTCATCTCTTCCCAGAAGTAACATGCCTATCAGTTTTTGGGAGTTGAGGATCAAGAAGAGCCACTCTGAAGACAGAAAGAGATTTTGAAGTTATCTCCAGAAAATCAGTCATTCTAAATAACTTCCTGTGATGTAGATCATAATCCTATACTATATTCTGCCATATGTAAAATAACTTTGTTCAAAGGAGACATTTTCATTTTATGTTTTTCTTTTCATGTATGGATTAGATTTGCAAAGCGAGCTGGAGTTATTTATATGACTATATTGGATATAGTCCACCCTTCCCTTCTTTTCTAATGGGTACACCACAGTGGTGGTATTCAGCCGGTTCGCACCTCATCGGGCGGAACAGGTAGCGAAAATTTGGTGTGGGTCACCGAACCGGTAGTAATTTCTGGCTGGCCACGCCCCGACCAGTCGCCCTCCTGCCTGATGTAAGCTCACCCTACCCGTCTGACATTCGCCTAAGATATTTCTTTCTTTTTTTCCCTCCCTGACAATCAGCTGTACATAGATCAGCTGTGCCAGGATTCCCCCTTGCTGAGACCCAGGAAGGCAAAAAATGGCTCAGCCCCCCTCCATTTTTGCCTTCCATGAGGCTTCAGAAGGAGCTTTAGGGGAGCAAAAATGCCCCCAAGGCTCTTCTGAGGCCAGGGAAGCTCCCAAAGCAGTGTGGAGGGGGTGCTGCGGCCCTCCTATGCTCTGTTTTTCTTCCTGAGCCTCAGAGGAGCTTTAGGAAACAAAAACACCCCACCCCAGAGGCTCTTCTGAGGCCAGGAAGCTCCCAAAGCGAGGAGTGTGGAGGGTGCTGCGGCGGCCCTCCCATGCTCTGTTTTTCTTCCTGAGCCTCAGAGGAGCTTTAGGAAACAAAAACACCCCACCCCAGAGGCTCTTCTGAGGCCAGGAAGCTCCCAAAATGGAGTATGGAGGGTGCTGAGCGGCCCTCCTATGCTCTGTTTTTTTCTTCCTGAGCCTCAGAGGAGCTTACTAGGAAACAAAAACGCCCCAGAAGCTCCTCTGAGGCCCAGAGGCCCAAAAAATGGAGTGGGGGCTGCAAAAAAAAAAAAAAGCCACGCCCACCCAAAGGACCCCTGTTTATTAAATACACTGTGCTGCAGCTGCCAAAAAAAAGCCAACACAGTTCTAGGCTGCATAAACAGAGGGATAGAATCAAGATCACATGAAGTGTTAAAACCACTTTATAATGCCTTGGTAAGGCCATACTTGGAATACTGCATCCAGTTTTTGTTGCCATGATGTAAAAGATGTTGAGACTCTAGAAAGAGTGCAGAGAAGAGCAACAAAGATGATTAGGGGACTGGAGGCTAAAACACATAGAAGAACAGTTGCTGGAACTGGGTATGTCTAGTTTGATGAAAAGAAGGACTAGGGAGACTTGATAGCAGTGTTCCAATATCAGCTTGGGCTGCCACAAAGAAGAGAGTCAAACAGGACAAGAAAAAAATGGGTGGAAACTAATCAAAGAGAGAAGCAACTTAGAACTAAGGAGAAATTTCTAACAGTAGGAACAATTAATCAGTGGAACAACTTGCCTCCAGAAGTTGTAAATTCTCCAACACTGGAAGTTTTTAAGAAGAGATTGGACAACCATTTGTATGAAGTGGTGTAGGGTTTCCTGCCTAAGCAGGAGTTGGACTAGAAGACCTCCAGGTCCTTCCAACTCTGTTATTCTATTCTATCAATTAATTACTTATATATTGTTAACTTAAAACTTGCAAAGTGATTTGAGGACTTTTCGGTTTGAAGGGCTTCGGCGACAGACAGAAATCAGCGTGATGCGTGCAGTTTCTGTCTGGGCTGCCGCTGGAGCGCCCGACCCGGCTGGTTTCGGGGCTAAGCCACCCGTGGAGGTGGTGAAGAGGGGAGAATGCCAGCAGGGTCGAGGAGAGCCGCATCTCTCCTCCTCAGCTGGCCATTACTCCCTTTCCCAAAAAGGCGGTTGCAGTGGTGGTCAGAAATGGCCACCACAAAGAAGAACTCGACCCCGGAAAAGAATGCGCAAAGAGGAAGATAAGAAGTGAAAGTTTTTGGCTGACCGGGTTAAATTGTAAAAAGCAACAACCAAGGTACCCTGGAATTTAAACTTACAAAAAATAACATCGCTCCCAAAGAAGAGTTGGAAGCAGCGAAGGAAAGTGAAAAGGAAAGGTTTGGCTTCTTTTTTTCTTCTCTCTCCTTCCCTATACTGACAATTAAGAGACTTAAATAAGAAATTGGAAAAATCCGCTTTGACATCAATAGGCAATTAAGCTGAAAATAAAACAAAATGCCAAAGGGATAATAAAGATTTCTGGACATTAAAAACTTTCTTTTATAAGCAGGAAGGGGAGAAAAAGAATAAGGGCAGGATCTGGAAGAGGAGGAGACTGCCTGGAATTAAAAAAGAATCTAAAGTAAAACTTCAACAAGACTTCTAAAAGATACATTTTAACTGAAACTTTGCAACTAAATAGTAACCCCAGGAAGAGAAAGTGAAAAAAAAAAGAGCAAAAGAAACAGCTTGCGTGTATTTGGATTATTTGGTGATCTTTGGATTTTGGTTATTATATTTGAATGACCAAAATCAATCGGGTGGTTGTTTAAAAATTTATACAATGGCACCACTTCTGGATGAATTGAAAATGGAACTTAAAAAGTACAAAGAAGATGCACAAGAAGGAAGGGTTCTTTTGGCTTCGTCTTTCAAATCTTAGAAATGGAGATTTGGAACTATGAGAAACAACAAGAAAAGACTGCAAAACAAGAAGACTGGGACAAAGAAGAAGCCATCTTTAATGAACAAGTAATTCTGTGGGGAAGAAAAAGGAAAGGGGGAAAGAGAATGAAGAATTTAAGATTTAAAAAAAACAACCAAAGAAAAGAAAAATAATTCGAAAAATAAGTATAATACTGGAAAGCAACAGAAAGGGAATACAGAAGAGAGAAATAGAGGTAGAGAGACAAGGGGGTAAAGGGGAGAGAAGAAGAGAGGGAAGAAGGAAAGGAAAAGAAGTTACAAAGGACCGGAGCAAGATATAGAGAAACAGGACCTATTTAGAGATAATGGGTGAAAATCTAAGTGAAAAAGGGATTCTGTAAAGGTACATAAGATTGTATTGTTATATTAGTAATAGAAATAACTTTAGAAAATTGAAAACAACGTATGATTAAAATGAGGGATAAAATAGTGTAATTTAGTGAAATGTTTGTGAATAAAATAAGTGAAATAAAATAAATGATAAAATTGAATTAGGAAGGAACAGGAACATTTTAATTAGTTAATGTTTTATAAAATATAAGTGAAGAGGGAAATTAACTATGGAAAGCTTATAATTGTTCCCATAGAAGTATGATATTTAATTGAAAAGTAATGTTAAAGATGTTAAAACTTTAATGAATATTAATATTAATGATAGAATTGAATTGGAATGGAATGTTGTTTTAATTATATACATTTATAATTTTTTTTTTTAAGAATACAGTGTGTATTTTAAAGAATGTACCAAGCAGAATCGAATGGAAGTTATGTATTATATTGAATGTTACAACTTTAGGGAAAGAATATAAAGGCGTCATACTCCAATCAGTAACTACAGGAGAAATTTTGTTTAATGAGAAAAGATAATAGATAATTGAAACAGGACAGACAAAAAATATAAATACAATGATTTGAATTGAGATGAGATAATTAAAATAAAATTGAGAAAATTAAAGAGGGAGAAGCTATGCAGAAAATGTAAAATAGTAATAAGATATGGAATAGAATATAAAAATGAGCATGAACCTGAATTTGTGTCTGTACGAAGAAATGTAACCGGGATTATGCTGCTTTCAAAAAAAGATGTTTTATTTTTATTTTTTTTCTCTTTGTGAAAACTCAAATAAAATTTACAAAAAAAAAACCCAAAAACTTGCAAAGTGATTTTGGGGAAGATGAAAATTATAATACCCACATACAACATAGTTGCCTAAAGAAAAGATCACCCTTGTCGAGAAATTAGTTGTTACAAACCTGAAATGAAGACTTTGAAAAGATGCATTCAACTTTTATCAACTCCATATTTGTATTGAAAGTAAGAGGCTGTTTCTCAAACCAAAGTACACACTTTTTAAAAAATCGTGAATATTAATGTTTCTCTCAATGTTCCAAGTTTTCAGACTTTTGCTTTAGCAATAAAATTGTTTGTTAGCGTTGTCTTAGGATTAACCCCTCCCCTCCCTTGTATTACAGAAAACAACAAATACAATATTTTGAAAATATCGCCTAACATAAAAGCCCATTTAAAGGAAGTTTTAATTATTAAGTTAAGCTAAATAATATTTTCTGATATTTAGTAGGGTTTTCTGCCCTGGAGACAAAAATGTTGCAAATGATCAAGTATGGCTTACATAATCAAATTCAGGTTATATTGCTTAGAGTCTACTGTAACTGAAGCCATTTATATGTTTGCAAAAACGGACAAATAAGTAACTCTACAAACTGCATGGTGGGAATCCTTTCTTAATAAGATGTTCTTGTGTCACTGATGAATTGACTGCTTAAACATTGTCAAAAAGAAAATGCATCAGGACAAAACAGGACCAAGGTGCTGGTTTATGTCACATTTACAGAGAAAGGTACTAAACTATAAATCAGTTCTACAATTAGGTTGAAGGATAATTCATTTCATCATAAAGGGGAAGCCGTGACTAGGTGACCTATGTATTTCAATGATGTCTGTGCTAGGGCTTGGTAGACCCAGTACCACTGGTTCACTCCTTTTTTTCATTCATCTAGTTTCAACTTTGAATAGAGACTCTCACCTATAAAAGTGGGAGGGTTGGTTGCCCTAGATAAGGATGCAGTGAGCTGATCTTGAATGACCATCCTTCTTCTCTTCCAGGCACCCAAGAAGGCAAAGAGGAGGGCAGCAGAAGGGAGCTCCAATGTCTTCTCCATGTTTGACCAAACACAGATCCAGGAGTTTAAAGAAGTAAGAACAAGAACAAAGATGGATGTGGGAAGGGGTGTCATCCATTAGGAAATATCACAAATGTAGTGATGCCATTAAAGGAGGACTTTGGGGTAAATTACCAATGAGCATTGTCTAGGAGCACAACTGAAAATTGACATTCTAGGAGATTTTTAACTACATCACTGAATATATAGGAATGAACTTAAAGAACTAAGCTCCTTGTACTATTCAATTCAGATTCTGTCTTCCCTTTGAAAAAAAAATGCTGACTAATCACAGAAATTTTGTCTAACAGAACCTAATTAAATGTTTCAGGTGAGCCTGTTTTACATATGCAGATACGTCCAGTTTAGTGTACCCCAATGTATTGTATGAATCTCAGCTATATTTTCTCAACTTCAGCAGATGTGACCAAATAAAAAAGGTCTAGATAAGTTATAGAGGAGGCTTTTGGAACATGATTTACCTCGGGAATCCACTTGTGGGTGTCTGGTTGTGTATGGGTTTGATGGTGGTTTGATTTGAGTCTGAACCTTTACAAAAATAGGGATTCTTTGTTCCTGAAATTCTGCCCATCAAATAGAGGCCCACCATTCATTTATTTTCCTTTCCTTTGTCTTTTATAAAGTTCTATTAGTTGTTGATAATATTGAATGCTTCTAAGTTTTAAAGACATGTTCCTAATTTTGTTGTCCATTCCAATATGTGTTGAATTACAGCATCCATTGTTCACAGATATAATGGTTGTTGATTGGAAATAATGGGCTTTATTTTTTTGCCACACCTGAGGTGCCACCTTGAGGAAGGCTATTGTGAAGAATGTCCTGAAGAGGGAAAGTGGAAATCCATAGATTATATAGGTGGACCAACCTTTTCCAAAAATTTTCTTCTGTCTCCCTATGATATGTAGGCTGAGTGCTAGCTTATTTTTATTTTCTTCAGTAAGTCAAGATTAAGTAAGCCATGAATTCTTGTGATGTGTAAAGCAAGATAAAAATTGGGTTTGTAGACCATGAGTAATGGCTTATTATGATGTGTAAATCTAGCCATACTCTGGAAGAGCCAAAATAATGAGCAACTATGAGTGTCTCCACAAAATCCAACTTTGGAGCTTAGAACCTATTAACTGTGCACGGAGGAGCAGCTTTTTACCTCCTATTAAAGTTGCTTTTCCTTTCCCAAGGGTAATTCCAGGTTATTCTCCTTAGGACACTTGTTTTTTAAATTAATTTGGACTTTGAATAGAAATTCTCACCTATAAAAGTGAGAGTGAGGACCAGTTTTTCATATGGAGATATTCTCTTCTCCTCACCACTTAAATTCTTAATCTTCATTTCAGAGGTGCATTTTTTTCCCTTTGGCAGGCAGTAGACCTCCACACACACTCCACCCCAAAGTTGATGGTGTTTCCTTTCCAAGACCCTTGCAATGCAGCAGGGTCTATTTTGGGTGAAGGAGGACTGAGCAAAGAGGTGACATTTGTGCTTGGATGAAGCAAATGGCAGAGCCTTATAAGGAGATCTTTAGAAACCCATTCTGGGTGGGTAGTTGGGGGAAGAAGCTTCCTCCTTTTTCATCAGAAATGAAGCCTTAGTCTTTGGTCTTAGTCTTTGGTCCCAGAGCTCCTGGGTTTATACTGCTGAAACCTATAGGCATTTCTTGTCATTTTTTAAATGAAATAAAATTGGTCCATACAATAGATGAGGTATCTAATCCAAAACTGCAACTACCATTATAGGAATGTGGTGAGTTTAAGTAACATCATGAGAGGGCATGAAGTTTGGAAGGTTGCTTGAATATGGGCTAAGCAGAAGTAACAATCTGGATATTTAGATCTAAGGATACTAGATCTGGATGGGCATTCACTGGATGGCAGGAAGGGATTTAAAAACCCTAATTATTGACTATTATCTAGGAGACATCAGGATTTTTGCAGCCCAGGTTAATCCTGGGTTCAGCTACTCATTTCTCCTTGGCCAGTTTGCCTCTTCAGGGATCAATCAATTGCTTTTTGAGCTCTGCCTTTGTTGAATTCCATCCTGGATTGAAGCTCTTTGGAGGGATCCTGCCATCCAGAACAATGAAGAGGATGAACTGATGATTTGACTCAGGATAGTATTTTTCTAGCTAGAATATTTTTAGACTTTTGTGGGAAACAGGGTAGGTTTGCCATTAAGATTTCTGGACAGCCTCTTTTGTCTTTGCTTTGCTTCAGATTATTCTTTTATGCTTTTGTACTTAGAGTGTAACTTCCTCAGAGTAGAGTATCCTTTTCACCATTATTCAGCAAATGCTGAGTAAAAGGCAACTGGTCTGCTTTTTCCTTGAAGAAGAAGAAGAAAAAGCTTTGCTTCTCATCCAAGAAGCTTCATCAGTTGTGATGGTGGGGGGCATCACATTACCTGCCATCACAACTGATGAGAAGCGAAATGTTTTCTTCTTCCTCAAGGAAAAAACAGTCCAGTTGCCTTTTGAAAAAGCACCTTGGAGATAACTATGAACTGGATGATGGAGAATCTCCACAGACAAGTGCTGAGTACATTGCTGACACGGGGTGCTGATGTTACATTAGCACTCTTGACTTCCACCTAAAGTGGTCAGGACCTTTCCTCTGTGTGTGTGTGTGTGGGGGGGGGGGAGTTAACATGAGTTGAAAAAGCTTCCTGAGGTATTTCTCCAGCCAACATCCAAATTACAAGATTAGATAGATGAGATGATGCAACTTCCACTCCACCTATTATTTATTCTCTGAAAGTTTATAGTTCCCCATGCTTTCACAGCGTGGAGAATCCATATTGCTCTTCAGACCAGGGCTGAATTCACACAACATATTGAGCCTGAAAATCTGAGAAACAAGCTCAGTTTCTCCACTATTTTTATTTATACCCTGCTCCTTAACCAGTACTTTAGCTTGATTTATTGGTCTTTGGGTTGCAAAAAAATGGAATTTGAAATCCAGGCTGGTTGTAGATTACACATTTTGACTCTCCTGTACCCTAAATGGTAGCCATTCTACATTTGCACAAAATAGCAAACATTACACTTGCAGATGGCCTTGCCTGACAGGGTAGGGTTTTTGACTGAGTTTGCCCTGCCAATGCAGCCCCTTTCAATTTGCTAAATTCTAGCATTTCATTTTTATTTGGAAAGAGATAGACACATAGCATTTAGCAAGAAAGAAAGAAACAAGGGAGGAGGGGAGGAATAAATTCCACCAGTACCTGCCAGCCTTTGGAGACCTCATCAACAGCCCCTTCAGAATGTACCACCTGTCCCCTTAGGGAGGGTTTGGGGTTTAATAAGAGACAGTTTAAGGTTGTTCACATTCCTTGAGAAGCTAAGAAAGATATCAAATGACAGGTGTTTCCAGGGCACAGCTGCAGAAAAGGGAGGAGGGAGAGGAGGATAGCGCTAGCTGGAGTTAAGTGTCTCCAATCCTATAATGAATTGCTAGATAAGTAGACAACTAGACAAACAACTGAGATCTTTTTTATATATCCAGTCCAGAATGTTTATTAAAATACTTTAATTTAAATTGTCCGGTAAACCTACTGAGAGCTAAAGAACTATGTGTCTTGAAATATACACAAACATAAGTGAGCTACTATTTTGTGTCTAGGGTTCAGCAGCAGCTAGTTAATTTTTCCTTCCCATCTTACCTGCTCTCTGGAATGAGGTTCTTTCTGAAATCCAGATGTGGCCCACTTCTCTGTTATTTAGAAAAGCCATGAAGAACTGGTTCTTCACCCAGGCCTTGGGCAAAGGAAGGGAGATCCCTCACTTTATCATGCTTCTTGTCTTTTAAGTTTTATTGATATTATTGTAATTTGTTTGAGTATTAGGGGCCTTCCAGAGTTGTTGAGTGCCAGGGGGCATACAAGTTTAACTGTTGGTGATGAAGATGATTACCAAAATCACTAACAGATCTTCTTTCTTTGGCTCTATATGGTTATTATACAATACATTAATCCAAATTAAATAAAATTATAGCTTATTGTGATACACAAATCCATATGGATTTGTGTATCACAATCAGCTGAAATTTTATTTAATTTGGATTAATGTATTGTATGAATCTAGCTCTTGCAATTGATACAACACAATTTGTGCCTTGATATTGCATGCATCTAGCCCAGTGATGGCTAACCTTTTCATCATCGTGCGCTGAAAGTGCATATGTGCACGTGCATGCGCACACACATGTGCCTGCACCCATAATGCAATGCACATGTGACCCCCGCGCAACCCCCACCCCCTGCACATGCCCCCCTGGTCCCCCTGCCCCCCGCGCATGCACAGCAGATACCTGAAAATCAGCTGGCTGGTGGGAGGCGTGTGCACATGGGCAGTGGAACTGAGCTGGTGCGATGGCTCGCATGCCAGCAGAGATGGCTCTGCATGCCACTTCCGGCACGAGGGTGCCATAGGTTCGCCATCATGGATCTAGCCAAAGATTATTCTTTAAAAGATGCTTTTGTGTGATGACCAGCTATGTCAACAATACTGAATTACTGTATTTTTCAATGATTTGTTTCTTGTGCTTTTGCTGTTACGATGTGGTGTTTGAAATCAAAGGCTGTAGCCAGTTTGCATTACTGAAGGCCAGAAGGGCTTTGCACAAAATACTGGGAAGAGAGAGGGATACAGAAGTTATTTGTCTTTCAAAATCCCACAATTATTTCTCCTGCCTGGTATGCACCAGTTTTCACAGCCAGAATCTTTTCTCCTGCAAGTTGAAATATCCTTTCTAAAAGGATATTTGTGCAAAACTAAAGATAGCATTCCATATGGCTCGACAATAAAGATGGTTGTGTGCTATGAAATGGAAGAAATTACATGCTGTTAGTTCAAGTGTAGGGTTTTATGTAGTTTTCCACTTATATATCACCTTGGATCAAATGGAGAGAAGTTATGCCGGCTGCTTTTAACTCCGGATCCTGGTGTAAATTTTAATCTAGCCTTGGCAGGGAGCTGGAGGAGAAGGAGAGGAGGATAAACATCTTGGAGTTGAAAAAAGCTCAAGCTCGTCTGCGGAAACAGGCTGGTTATTAGGAGCCTGTCTTCCTCGGCGCTCTTTTGGTCTTTTTTTTCCTTTGCTGATTCATCCTCGGCTGTAGTTCAAGCAACCATTTCTTCAAAACAACCAACACAGATATCAAGTTGCCACTGCAAACAAACTGCAAAGAACCTTCTTCGACCATATTCAAACTTTTTCAGGAGAGAAAAGGAAAGAAATTCTTACATGCACAATTCAAGAGGCACCACCTGGAAGGAAGCTTCCCTGGAGAGCAGCAGGCAAGTAGGCTCTCTGCTTAACTAAGATTAAATTAACCTATTCTAATTATTACCTGCTTTTAAGGCTATTTTTCTCTCATATCTTAGTCTTCAAATTTTTATTTATTTTTAAACCCTTTACATTTTTGAAATTTTTGCAGTGTGATCACTAATCCACTTTTAGTTATATTTCAGCTATGGATTAGCTGAATTTATACAAAAAGCCCGAGCTGGGCCTCAGCTATAGGAGGGCCTTGCTGCTGCTTCTTTGTTGTTTTTGCTGTTCTACACATCTTACTCCTTTAGCTGGAAGTCTAGCAATGCCTAGCTTTGATGTGATTTCTCTTATCTAATTTATTTTATTTTTATCCACTATTTTTATTATTTTATCATTTTTATTTACTCATGTTCCCTGCTCTGTCAGGAGGGCAGGATCCTTGGTAGACTTGTGAGGAGCTCTGCCACTGTTTGCATTAGGACTCGTTTCTTCTCGATTCCTGATTCCTTTTCCTCTGGATTAAGGACTTGTTTCAGTGACTAGACTCTATGCTATATTACACAGCTCCTTCTCTATTGTGCTACTTAATATAATGAAGACAAGGAAAAGGAGCAGATCTCTCACTGACCCGGTTCCTCAACCTTCTCTGAAGTAATCCAAGATTGAGGACTTTGTTTTAGCTCGGCCTCTCGGTTTGAAAGCTTCTGCTCCCTTTTGTCTGGCTGCTGCCGGTTGTCGTGATCTTCTGAAGGTTGAGGGCGTCGCACCCCCGAGTTGAGACCAAAGGCTTCTCTAAAACTAGGCCCCCCAACCAATCCTTAAATGAGCCCACCCTTACAGAACTTTTGGCTCAGCAATGTTTCTTGGTTGCAGAAACTACAGCGAGCATTCAGCTCCAGCTTGATAAAATAATAAGTACTTTAAACTACTTAGTTTCCTGGACTACCGGTGGGTGCCCTGGGTTGACTGCTTGGCGGCCTGATGTGGCGGCGGGGTTCTCCCTGCCAAGCCTCAGCAAAAGCACTGGCCAACGTAATCCTACCAATAGTTTAAACTTTACATCTTTTGACGCAAACAGTCACCTGGTCTTACAGTCAAAACAGGTGGCCCTCATCATCAATCCCATTATTGGCAACTTACCTCACTGGGGTTCAACACAGCTGGTGAGGGGCCATATATTACAGTTATTGGGGCTAAAAGCTGATGATTTGAAGAAGGTTGAACTTTTACCCTCTTCTGAACACTGCACTAGAGTGCTACTCAGTTTTGACAACTCTAACACCCCAAAACTATTTTTCAGAAGAGGATCCCTGTTAAGATCCTTTGGCATTCTGCCAAGAAGAGTCTTCAAAGATATGTCAATTAAGCCACTCTTGAGTAATTGACAATTTGTGAGTGGCAGGAGATTTATTGCCCCCAAAAGATCCTCAGCAGCACATATTAATGTGCCAACCTTGAATGCCATCTCGGATACTACATCACGTACTAATTATAGACCTATTTCCGCAAAACCTCCAGTTGGCGTCCTCTCAGATGGTAGCCTGGCTGTTCCTCCTACAACCAGTCAAATAAACTGTTAGGAATGTAAGTCACCTAACAGTTATTTGGGTTGGAAATATATAAACTAGGATAGACATTTTAATACTGTATCTTTAAGAGAATGCTAAAACTGTAATTGGGTGTGGTTTCGCAAATGGCCATAAGATGGAGCCAGAAACCTGGGTTGTTTAGTCTCAGCGAAGTGAGTGAGTCTCTGTTTCCTTCTGTTGGAGAGAGTTGCCTTCCTCCTAATGACTTTTACTGATTGTTGATGTAAGTCTGTTACTGAACTGTTTTTTGATACTGGATTTTGATATTTGGATTATCCATGAACTGAACACTGACTGCTTTACTTGTGAATGACTTGGACTGCTTATCTTGGACTGTGCTTAAACGTTTATTGGAAGTAAAAATCTACATTTACTATACAGTGTATCTGTGTGCTGTGTGTGTATTATTCAACATTACTCTCACTACGTCTCCCTGTATGCGTTCATTCTCCTAACGGGGAATTACCTCAACACTGGTTATGGGCCCAGGCCATACCAGGCTCAGATAACTGAGAGTTGGTGCGAATGCACAGTACTCTATACAGACAGCTGTTTACTGTTTAATTGTGGGTTACTATCCTGGTAAAGATGGCACAAGACACTTCAACAAGTCTATCACTGATAACCCGGTTGGATGGAACAAACTATGTTTCCTGGTCTATGAAGTGCAGTCTACTTCTGCGTAGAGAAGGATTATGAAATGTAGTTCAAGACCCACCAGATGTAAATGCTTGGGATCCAGAAAATGAGGATGATGCCAGGAAGCTTGCTGACTTTAAACAGAACAACGAACGAGCTCTTGGTATAATTGGACTAACACTGAGTGACCAGCAGCTAGTCCATATTCGTGGAGAAGAGTCTGCTGCTAGGTGTTGGGAGAATTTGAAGAAGACTTATGTTCGTGACAGTGTAGGTGCACACATACATCTTACACGTAAACTGTTTAGAGCACGTCTTCTGAAAGGTGGAGATATGTTAGCTCATTTGAATTTCATGAAAATAACTTTTCAAGAGCTACATGAAAAGGAACTGATATTTTCAGAGCTGCATCAAGTTTACATCATTCTTTCCTCATTGGATGAAAGTTATGATGATTATGTATCTTCACTGGAAGTCCTGCCCAGAGATGAACTGACATTGACTGACATAACCGGAAGGTTGTTAGAAGAAGTAAGAAGACGGCTGGATAGGGACCAACTGAATAAGGAACAACCACAAGAAGAGGATTTGTCTTCAACTGCCCATACTGTTAGGAAATGTTTTTTCTTGTGGGGCTAGGGGACATATAGCTAGATTCTGTACGAAGAGAAAAAGACAGAATACTAGTAATCACCAGAAGGCTAAGAAGAATGTTAGTTTAGCTATGTCTAGCAATTCAACTGTAAACCATGATTTGTGGGTTGTTGATAGTGGAGCATTGCAATGAATTACTAAAGATAGAAAGAGGTTTGTAAAGATGTCTACGAGTAAACAACATGTATCATTGGCAAATGGATGGAAGATGAAGGCTTCAGGCCAATGTACTGCATATTGTTCTTGTATAAACGAGCATTTAACTATGTTATATGTACCTAAACTGAAATTTATTTTATTATCAGTAAGGGCTTTAGTTAATCTTGGTTATGTAGTAACCTTTAGGGGAGATAACTGTATAATAGAGAAAGAGGGTAAAAGTGTTACTGCTAATTTAGAGAATGATTTATATGTAATACATGATGACCAGTTGAAGATGGCTAACTCAGTTTATAACAACGTTAAGCCACATGATGAATGTATACATTTACTGCATAGACGTCTGGGGCACATTAATTTCAAAATGCTCAAACAAACTGTTGAATTGTCAGAGGGAGTAAAATTGAAACCCTGTAGCAAGTATTTAAACTGTAATGCTTGTAGTCAGGAGAAAAGTAAGGTTATTCCTGCAAACAGACTAAATGGGTTTAAGATGAAAAAACCTTTAGTGGTTGTTTTTGCTGACATAATTGGTCCTGAGAAACCAAGTTTAGGAGGTGCCTGCTATATTTTGAGTATTATGGACCATTACTCACGATACGGTTTCTGCTATCTTATAAAAAACAAAACAGAAACATTCCAACATTTCTTTAACTGGCTAAGGTTTGCAGAGAGAAAAATGAGGAGTAAAGTAATTACTTTAGTTACTGATAATGGGACTGAGTTTGTTAACAAAAGATTCCAAACTATGTTGAAATTGGCTGGTGTTGAGCATAAATGTTCTGCACCTTACAGACCACAACACAACTCATTTGTAGAACAAAGAGGGCAAACATTACAAGCCATGGCTCGTACTATTTTATCTGATTCAGGTTTATCCGAAACACTGTGGGGTGAGGCCATAATGTGTAGCAACCATGTGTTAAACAATGTAGTTTACACAACAACTGGTGAATTGCCATTCATTCGTTGGCATGGCAGAAAACCAAATGTAAGTTATCTACACACATTTGGAGCTCCAGCATGGGTGCATATTCCCTCACAAGTAAGACTGAAAAGGCAACATAGAGCTAAGAAATTATTTTTTGTAGGTTATGAGGCCAACCATAGATCGTTTAGATTCTGGGATCAAGGCACAGCTCATGTTTATTGTAGTGCTAGTGCAAAATTTCTTGAGCACGTTGGGTGGAATAAACTGGAACAGGAATCCAGCAATGATATTATTATTGACACTCAAATAGTCCCTAAAGATAAAATAAGTAAACCACCAATAGCCATTAAAGAGGAAGAACAGGAGGAAGTAGGAGAACAGGCACAGGAAGAAATAGAAGAACAGGAGCAGGTGGCACAGGAAAGTTAGCCCAGTATTACCAAGTCATTCAACCCGAGTAACACGACCACCTGATAGATATCAGGTTAGTGTTGTATGCCAAGTGAATACAGTTCCAAGTAATTATAGTGAACTAAAACTGTATCCTGCTAAGGATCAGGCTGCTTGGCAGGAAGCAATGGATAAGGAACTGGAATCATTAAAAAAGTTGGAGGTATACGAAAATGTTGAGTTACCACAAGGTAAACATGCCATAGGATGTAAATGGATTTATAAGCTAAAGACAGGTGTGGATGGGACTGTTACCCATAAAGCCAGGTTAGTAGCACAAGGGTTCAATCAGACAGCAAATGACTACGATGAGGTGTTTGCACCTTGTCTGAAGGCTACTACATTAAGAGCAGCATTAGTGTGGGCAGCTAAGGAGAAATACATTATAAATCATTTGGATGTAGAGACGGCATATCTGCATGCACCGTTGCAACACACTATATATTTAAAGAAACCATTAGGTATAAAAGATGATAATACAAGTGATTGCTGGAAATTGAAAAAGAGTCTTTATGGCTTGAAGCAATCAGGATATGAGTGGAACCAATGTATAGTTAAAGAATTAACAAAGATAGGCTTTGTAGCTGGCATGGCTGGTCCATGTTTGTTCAAAAGAGAAAGTAATGGTGTAATTTCTTTGTTGCTATTGTTCACTGATGACATAGCATTAATCACCAAAACTGAACAAGAAGCTACTAAAATAATCTCAGTGTTAGAGAAGAAATTTAAGATAAAACAGTTAGGAGAAATTAAACAATATCTTGGTTTAAAGATAGATAAAACTAGGGGAGGATACAAGATCTCACAGGCAGATAAAATTAACCAATTACTAAAAAGGTTTAAAATGGAACTTTGTAAACCGTCTAAAACACCAATGAGTCAGGAGTTTAGCCATAGTGATGTTCAAAGTCCTATTTTTGATAAGAACATTTATCAGTCCTTGATTGGTAGTTTATCTTATCTCAGTAATTGGTCAAGGCCAGATATAGCATACAGTGTTAATCAATTAGCAAGATTTAATGCTGAGCTGACTGAAAGGCACTGGCAAACTGCTAAACATGTGTTAAGATATCTGAAACAAACAATGCATTATGCATTGTATTTGGAGCCTGAAGATGAACTGAGTTTAACTACATATGCTGATGCAAGTTTTGCTACAGACATAAATACACGAAAATCTACATCAGGTACTGTAGTATTATTGGGAAAAGTGTTGATTGGATGGAGGTCTATTAGACAGAAACATCTAAGTTTGTCAACAATGGAGGCTGAATTCTCATGCTTATCTTTATTATGTACTGATTTAGTTTGTTATAAGCAATTATTGATTGATATGGGAATTGATGTAACAGATTCTATTGTTGTTTATGAAGATAACCAATCAGCAATACAGATGGCTTCAAATATTGCTGTTAAAACAAGAACGAAACACATAGATTTAAGATATTTAAATGTGAGACAATGTGTGCAAAGTAAAATGATTAAGCTAGAATACTGTATGTCAGAAAACAATATCGCAGATCATTTTACAAAGGCCCAAGGCTCTATAAAGCATAAGGCTTGCTGCGAGGATTATGGACTTAGACTGTAAGGTTGTATATATTGTCCTACCCAAAAGGGGAGAATGTTAGGAATGTAAGTCACCTAACAGTTATTTGGGTTGGAAATATATAAACTAGGATAGACATTTTGATACTGTATCTTTAAGAGAATGCTAAAACTGTAATTGGGTGTGGTTTCGCAAATGGCCATAAGATGGAGCCAGAAACCTGGGTTGTTTTGTCTCAGTGAAGTGAGTGAGTCTCTGTTTCCTTCTGTTGGAGAGAGTTGCCATTCCTCCTAATGACTGTTACTGATCGTTGATGTAAGTCTGTTACTGAACTGTTTTTTGATACTGGACTTTGATATTTGGATTATCCCTGAACTGAACACTGACTGCTTTACCTGTGAATGACTTGGACTGCTTATCTTGGACTGTGCTTAAATGTTTATTGGAAGTAAAAACCTACATTTACTGTACAGTGTATCTGTGTGCTGTGTGTGTATTATTCAACATTACTCTCACTACATCTCCCTGTATGCGCTCATTCTCCTAACGGGGAATTACCTCAACATCAACCCCCTGCAGCGAGTAACATCTTACCAGGAAGCTTCCCTTGACTTGATCAGCTGGGAAGAAATGGCCCCAAAGGAAGCGACACTAGCCCAGGGCACCCATGGATCCTTAGTAAATAAGCCCCAGGTCAGTGCCTCTGGGATTCCATCTATTTATGAAACTGACTTATGTCAAGACAATTTCTGGAACCAGGAGGAGACACAGCTCTTTGACTCCTTTTGTGCTCTTCCACAACCAGAAAGGGCCCAAATCATAAAGCGTCTGGATGCAGTTAAATCTAAGCTCTGGAGTCTTTCACTACCTGATAAGTATTCCCTTGGACTCCAGGGAGTCTATACTGATTTACCAACGGAAGCTCTCTTGGCTCTCTCTCCAGAATGTCTAATTCGTAAATTTGAATATCCAGGGCTACTTCAAACTCCGTCTGTTGATGCTGCTGAATACTTGCCAGCGAAGCAACCAATTAATGCCACAAGTACGAACTGGAGTGCGCTTAGAGCCCTACAGCCCCATGAACAAGGCTTGCGCCCCCTCCCTCCTTCCCTGCCTTTGCCTCCTAAGAAGATGACCCTGCCACTTAACAACGGGTGTATCTTTTCAGATCTGAAGGGCGCTCTGGGAAAAATTAATCACACAGAATGACTATTAAATCTAGCAACCCCCCTTGCACACTTAAGTGCCTTTCGTGGAACATAGCAGGTTGGGGGAGAAGGTGTGGTACCACAGAATTCGCCAACTATATTCACTCATTTGATGTGGTCTTGCTTCAGGAGACCTGGGCATGAGATAAGATATCCCTTACAGGGTTTACGGTCATTTCCTTGGCCTCTACCAGACAATCTACGACAGGAAGGCCTAAGGGTGGTCTAGCTTGCTTGGTCCCTACTGGTTTGAAAGTGGAGACAGTGGAGCTGCCCCCCTGTGGCTCTTTAGCTATGGCGCTCCTAATTAAGAGAGGACGCAGCAAACTGTTAGTGTTCAACATTTATCTTCCCCTGACAATGAGGCAAGCTGATACTAAGGCTCAATGGGGCGTGCTGGAGAATTACATTACTTGTATGGAAACTAAATTCCCAGCACTGTACATCCTTATAGGGGGCAATTTTAATGCCCGATTGGGAGTCCAAGTTCCCCCATCAATTGAGGCACTCTACTCCCAAGAAACCCTCCAGGCCATAGGACACCTGATTTCAGCCAGACATTCTAAGGATGAATTAACAAATTTTGCTGGCATTCAATTAGCCTTTTTAGCAGCCCAACACAATAAGATAATTCTTAATGGGAGTACCCTAGGTGATCTAGCTGGTGAGTTTACTTTTAGTTCCTCTCGTGGAAGTAGCGTTATTGATTTTGTGCTGGTATCCCAGCTTCTTAGAAAGGCAGTCCGTACTTTTTATGTGGACTGCCTTACGGAGAGCAACCACTACCCCCTGGTTACAATCATTGGGCTTTCCTCAAATATACATCTCCCTAGGGGTCCAGGGACAATCTCGGCCTTTGAATCACTAATTAATAGTGTTCAAAGGGAGCTAGGAGCGGTCCGTAGGCCAAGTGGTCCATATCATTCAAGAAGTAATTCTTGGTTTGACAAAGAGTGTCTGATGCTCAAGAACCAGATTAATCGGGTTTACCTGCTCTATCGTAATCGAGGGGATAAATGCCCACCAGAGGACTCCTATCCTTAGCGCACCTGGTCGATAAATACACTACCATACCAGGTGGCAAACTTTTTACTGCTTTTATCGACCTAAAGTCAGCATTTGACTCAGTCCCTAGGGGACTGTTGTGGTCAAAACTGCTCAAAAAGTTCTATCGATAGACGTCTTCTGTTCCTAATTAGATCCTTGTACAACCAGACCTCTAGTCAGGTCAGGTGTGGTTTGCAGGGAGAACTTTCAAATCCTATCCCGATTAAGAATGGAGTAAGGCAGGGTTGTGTTCTGGCTCCTCTTTTGTTTAATTTATTCTTATCTGACTTGGTCTTTCACATTGGACGTATTGAGTCCCACGCCCCAAAGTTGTCAACTACGAAGATCCTGCTTCTCCTTTATGCTGACGATGCGGCCCTCCTTTCATTGTCAAGGCCAGGTCTGAAAAGATTACTTTCTGCATTCGGGTCCTACTGTGCTGAGAACCACTTGTCTATTAATTACGACAAATCCAAAGTATTGGTGTTCTCTAGAGCCTGGAAATTGTATAACTGGGCTATCAATGGTAATGCTGTTAAGCAGGTTTTCCATTTTAAGTATTTAGGTATTCAATTTCAGAACACCAGTGCTTGGACTAGACATTGAACCCAGGTGCTGAATTCAGCCTCCTGTAGTCACCAGCAGATTTTAAGATTTTTTTATACCCAAGGAGGCCAGTTTGTTCCTTCTGGTCTGTGTATTTACAAAGCCAATACTTTGGCTCAAACTCTTTACGGAATTCCCATATGGATACGGGGCTTAAAGGATTGTATTGAAAGAACCCAGTCTGTCTTTTTTAGAAAACTTCTGGGTCTTCCTCCTTGTGTTGGTTTTGCTCCGATGTACTTGAAACTGGGCACTTGATCAGTCGAATGTATGGCGTGGATTAACACCTTTAAATGGTGGTTTCGGGTGCTCTTTCTGACAGTTCCTGGTAGCTACCTCTCCCTGGCGTTTGCTGACTCTCATATTTCTTGTTGGGAGAGGGAGCTGATGAAGAAATTACACCTGCTAGGTTTTACGGGGGATGCCCTGGGAGATTATGGCCTTAAGGACGCCCAATTTAGGGTAGTCCAATGGCTTGTGGACATTGACTTGCAATATCTATGAGCCAGAGCTAACAAAACTTGCTCCCCTCTGATCTTCAGCCAATTCAATAAGTACAGACTGAGGATGGCTTCCTATTTTTACACTCTAACCATTCCCAAGTATAGAAGAGCTTTCTCCCTAGCTCGCTTTAATGTTTTGCCCTCAGCACTACTGTATGGGCGATTTAAGAGGCTCCCGATTAACGAGCAGCTATGCCCCTGTGACAGAGCTGAGATTGAAACTGTGGAGCATGTCCTTTTATATTGCCCTATGTATAACGCAGGCAGATCTAAGTTACTGTCTCTCCTTGAAACAGACCCTTCTAGACCCAATGTTAGTAATTTGTTCTTATATTGTCTAGGGGATGGCTCCTCATTATCACTTCTTTGGTTTCCAATTTTTTTTTAAGAGCTGTAACCATCAGAGGAGAACACTGTAATTCTCCTTAGTCAAGTTTTTGGTGACCAATTGTTCATGATTAATTTCCCCATGTTCTTCTTTTCTTGTTCTTGTGTTTTTGTCTGTGACCGCAAATAAAGTATTATTATTATTGTTATACCTATGTAATTATTCAGTAATAAATGTAGGTAAGTGTATGCTTTCCACAACTATATCTATTTCAGATTGTACAAGTTCTCCATTCATACACATTCTTTTGTTCACCCAGTTTAGGAACAGACAATGTTGGGTCCTCAATTTAGAGTTGGGCTACAGTTCCGTCACATTTTCCTCATTGACCAATATTAACTAATAGCAATAAGAACAAAAACTCTTTGATATCTGGAAGATCACAAATTGCTGGTCCCTGCTCTAGTTAATCTAGGTTTGATGAATAAATTTAAATGAATTTAAAAGCCACAAATTGCATCTAGAAAAAGCATTGCTAGGGAGAAGGTCAAAGCAGGCAAGCTAGTCATTGTGATCGAAGTCCCATTCTTTTGTTCTACAAAGAGGCAGGGCTTCAGTCATGACATCACAACTGCCTGTCTTCCCACTTACCCCCAAGTTGCTGATTTTGTCCATTGGCCGCTATTCAAAACAATGTGATCAAAACAATTTCATCACGTTTCCCCTGCTGTGGGTTAATTACATGCCATTTGATATGGCAGCGATGGCAAGTGATGACCCAGTCCTCAGAAAAACAGAAAAAGCTTTCTTGCTCCTCTTATGAAGGCCTCTACTACATTGTGATTTGCAAACGTTGTGACAACATAATGCACATATAGTCATGAGTATAGTTTTAAAACAGCACTCCCTATTAGCACTGATGATGTTACCTAGTTGGGTAATGAAACATCTGCAAACTAATTACATCCACAGCATACAAGGAAAATCAATACAAAATGTTCTACAGATGGCACCTTCCTCCCACTAGATTGGCAAAAATGTTTAACTCAGACCCAAATTGTTGGAAATGTGGGAAAGAAAAAGGCACTTATTTTCATACCTGGTGGACATGCCAGGAAGTGAAAAAATATTGGAATACAATTAGACAATGGATAGAAGAAATCACAAATCAGAAAATTGAATTTAATCCGGAAACTTTTTCATTAGGTATAATAACACAAAAATGCAATAAAACAGATAGATATATTATGTTACATATATTAACAGCTGCAAGGATTCTGTACGCACAACTCTGGAAGGAAAAAAAGGTTCCACCAGAAGGCATGGTTATAAAAAAAATAGATTGTATAGAGATGGACAGGCTAACAATGAAAATAAAAGACAGAGAAGATTCAATTTATTATAGGGCCTGGTATGCCTGGTATGAGTGGTTTAGAAATAAAAAGAAAATAAAATGGCAATTAGGAAAAGAATGAGGGAATATGTAAATATATAAATATACCATGGAGAAGATTGAGATGTAAGGATAAAAGATATTGATTTATAGTAAGAGTAAGATGTAATGGTAAAGGAATAAGTAAATACATATACTGAAAAATGTGAGGAGATGCAAAAGATGTCTTGATGTTGATAACAATGTATAAAGTTTTATTTTATGTTTTTAAAATTTGGAAACTTAATAAAATTTATTTAAAAAACAAAAAGAAACATCTGCAAGAAAACAAGCAAGCCCAGAGAGCACCAAGGACCCCTAATGTCAACCCTGAGCTACAAATATTCTCCTTTATTAGCATATATAGTCAGTTTAGATATGTGTTGAGAGTAGATAGATTTAAATTCAAAAACTATTACAAAGGAGTTATTTTGCCACTTTGAGATCCTGGCAATTGTTCATTTTGGTAAGACAATGAGAGGAAGGTGAATTTTCTAGAGCCTAAACATGTTGGGTTCATGTATTATGCTATGTGGTTTCTTTAGTTTTTGCTTGGTGTAGCAGTTGAACCAAGCCATTGCGAATAGCTCAACAAGCCCATTTAATGTAATGCATGAACTTGGTTAATGTATTTCTTTCTCTCATGCTCCTTAGGCCTTCACTGTTATTGACCAGAACAGAGATGGAATCATTGACAAGGAGGACCTGCGAGATACATTTGCTGCTATGGGTAAGAAAAAAGAGAGCAATGTGAAACAGCATAAAGTAAAGCTGGATGGAAGATCAGACCCTTAAATCCTCAGCAGTTAAACTTTCTTCCTTTCTGCATAGGTCGCCTGAATGTGAAGAATAAAGAGTTAGATGCCATGATCAAGGAGGCCAGTGGCCCCATCAACTTCACTGTCTTCCTCACCATGTTTGGGGAGAAGCTGAAGGGTGAGAGAGACTCTTGTTCTTCTCAGTCTTCTTCTATATGACAGATAACCTGTTCCAACATCTCACTAGTCTTCCTGTTTTATCAGGTGCTGATCCTGAGGACGTCATCATTGGTGCCTTCAAAGTGTTGGACCCCGAGGGCAAGGGGAATGTCAAGAAGAAATTGTGAGTGTTTACCTCCCATTTCACTTCCAGCAGAAGCACTGAATCCATTCAGACTTAATTCTAAAATGGCTGTTACTAGGTTCCCATGATCTCCTCCTCCATGTTGCAGGCACTTTGCAGTATTCCTCCTGATTAATTGCTTAAGCAACCCATTTCTTGCCATTAAATTATATTCTAGATCAGTGGTCGCCAACTGGTGGGCTGGGGACAGGGGTGGGATTCTACCAGCTCGCACCTATTTGCTAGAACCGGTTGTTAACATTCTAAGCAGTTTGGAGAACTGGTTGTTAGAAGAAATTACTGGCCTAATCCTGTAAGGAAGGCAGAAAGGAAACATTCTGGTGTTGCTTACAGAAACTGCCTCTCTGTTTACCCTTATTACATTCTTGGCAGGACTAGACTTCCTGTCTCAGGAACATCTCTGGAGTTTTTCCCCCCTCCTTTGCTGGTACTTTGCTTGTGTGGAGTGACCATTCAAAGTTACAATGGCACTGAAAAAAGTGACTTATGACCATTTTTCACACTTACGACTGTTGCAGCATGCCCACAGTCATGAGAGGCCAGGCGAGGAGATGCATGCCTCGATGTGAGTGATATTGAGTTGACCACACCCAGCCAATAACATGACCACCAAGCCACGCCCACCACCTAAGCCACACCCACAGAACCAGTTGTTAAAAAATTTGAATCCCACCCCTGGCTGGGGACCACTGGTGGTCCATGAGAAAATTTTGGTGGTCTGCAGAGTAATGTCCCCCCCAAAGCAATTAATCCAGTCTGTGCGGGAACACAAGGTTGCGCTGCTCACATGGCCTGCCCACCCATTGGCCCCCACCCAAGCACAAACTGTTATGTATGGTCAGTGGGTCCCATAGATAGGCGAGGCTCGAGTAGTGAACAACAGCTCTTTATTAAGGAAACAGATTCTGAGACAAGACCCCAGCCGTGGCTGCTCTTTTTATAGAGCTAGCCGCGGCTAGGCAGCCAATGACAGGTTTTTGAGTTTGCCGCGCTTGGTTTTACCCAATTGCGGCAAACTCCATATGAGCCAATCCAGAGTGTTTACGGCAACCAATCACGGCCCGGCTTAACCGGACCAATAGGAATGCAGGTCTACGAGCCTGCTTAGTATGGAACACCCCTCCCCTCTTGGTTCCGTCCAAGGGGCGGGGTAACGTAGTCACGTAAATAGGCGGGTCTTCGGACCTGCCTACTTGACTTGCGCAGTTCATAATGTCTCTGATCGTCATCGGGTTCGGACGGGCTCCGCGTTGCTCTCAAAACCCTCAATGGAACCGCCTGGAAGGGTGAGCCGGGCCTATAGCTGCGACTCCCACCTGGTGAACCCAGGTCGGTCGAGTCGTTCGCTCTGTTGCTCCTGCCTGGATTCTCTGGGCTGGTAGAGCTTGTCCGGCTGCTGCTTCCAGGTGAAGCACCCGTCTGCCACGGTTCCCTGTCAGCTGGTAAGTATTGTTGGTTTAATGTTTGGGGTTTATTTAATGTCTGTGGGGGATGTTCAGCTTGCGCCGATACCGGTTCTTTTTCTGGATTTGAGGCTCCCCCCCTTCTGATTTCTTGGTTAGAGTCTGTGAGAGGAAGGGTGGTTAGTCTGGATCTTAGTTGGTCAATATGTCGTTTCCAACACCTACCATCGGTGGTCTCGAGCCGGTAGGAGCGAGGGCCGGTGACTTGGGTGATTTTTGCAGGAAGCCATAGTGGGTCTCCGGTAAATTTTTTAGCAAAAACAGTGTCTCCTACGTTGAAAGTGCGGTTTTTACTAGTGGAGCCAGGGGTTTTTTCCGGAGTGTAAGCAGGGTGCAACCGGTCCAGGGTGACCGGAGTCTTCTGCCCATGAGCAGCTCCGCTGGGCTTTTGTTGGTGGTGGTATTGGGGGTGATGTGTTGTATTAGAAGCATTTTGGTGATTTTTTCGTGGATGTTGCCATGTTCGATCCTTTGGAGAGTTTTTTTTGTAAATTGAACCATGCGTTCAGCTCTACCATTCGCCGCCGGGTGAGCTGGCGATGTCAATGCGTGTCGAATGCCACGGTCTGCCAAGTATTGCTCGAAGGCCACTGCAGTAAATTGTGGCCCATTGTCAGATACTATGACATCTGGCAGACCATGGGTGGCGAAAAGTTTATTTAATTTCTTGATGACTGCTTCCGTGGTGGTTGTTTTCATTTTGCTCACTTGAGCCAATTCGAGTAAGCATCAACAGTGATTAAAAGGTATGCCCCTTGGTTGGTCCTGCGAAGTCAATATGGATGCGCGACCAAGGGCCTCTGGGTGTCTCCCATTCTAACGGTGGAGCTTTTGGGGGAGCCGAGCGAGTCTCTTGGCATCTGTTGCAAGCGGCGACCCAGGTTTCAATTTGTTTGTCCATGCCTGGCCACCAAGCATAGCTTCTGGCCATGGCTTTCATGCGTACAATGCCTGGGTGCCCCTCGTGAAGCATAACTGTTAGGGATATACACTCTAGCAGAACGTGCAATGGCAGTCTAGCAGACAGGCAGATATGTGAGACAAAACGTTGTAGTAGCTTACACTCAGTAAGACAGATACACTGTGCAAGTTAAATAGTTTTTATTCCAGCAAGAGTTATAGCATAGTCAAAACAGTCCATATGTCATATACTAAGTTCAGTCAGTCCGGGGGTTGTTAAGTTTGCAAAGTCCAGTGTCGAAAAAGAGTTCATTAAACTTACAATCAATCAGTCCAGTGATATATCTCTTTTGCAGTCAGAGATATGAAGAAAAATCAAACCCCTTTTCTTCTCTCAGCAAACACGCAGTTATCACCATCAATTCATCATTGTCAGCATTCCAGTAAAAGCCAGGGCAAACAGTGAGCTCTCTTGCTCCCTCTTATGGTGATTTTACAACCGCACCCAAAATACTTGGTTTACAGTTTAAAGTGATACATACACTTAAACTCACTAACATAGTTTATATATATTATTTTTATCCAAACTAAGTTAGGTAACCAATATAACATAACAATAACTAAAACTGTTTTCTGTACTGTAATGGTATTACCACCCAGTCTCCCCAGAGGATACACCCTTTTTGTGAAAAAAGTTCAGTTTGCCGGTTTTTAAATGGTTTAAAGAGTTTGTTTTTCTCGCTCTCTGGCCAACCCCTCTCCACCCAGCTGAGAACGCGCGCCAAGCGTTTGTCCCTTCTGGTTTCGTGGGCAATTTCTTGCGCGGTCAGTGGTGGCGTGGATACTGTTTCTATTTGTAAGGCTGACAATGTGGGTGCTGGGTCATCTTGCACGTCAGGCAGGGGGGATCGGCTTAAAGCATCGGCGTGCGAGATAGTCTTGCCAGGTCGATGTATTAATTGGTAATTATAAGCGGCAAGAAATTCAGACCATCTTGTCATTCTAGGTGACAGGATGTGTGGAGTGGGTTTGTTACCCGCCAAAATACCAAGTAGGGGTTTATGGTCCGTAATAATTGAAAATGTCCTACCATAAATGTATTCGTGGAATCTTTTTACTGTGGAAACGATGGCGAGGGCTTCTTTGTCCAGCTGGCTGTAGTTCCTCTCCGGCTTGGACAAGGTTCTGGAAAAGAATGCAACGGGAGCCTCTGTTCCATTTGGCAAAGTGTGGCTCAGGATTGCGCCAATGCCAAAGGGTGATGCGTTGCAAGTAACAGTCAGTGGTAGTGTTTCGTTATATTGAATGAGGACTGCGTCTGAAGTCAAAAGGTTTTTTATTTGTTGAAAAGCGTGTTCCTCTCGCCGTCCCCATATCCAGGAAGCCTTTTTATCGAGGAGTCTATGCAAGGGTTCCGCGACAGTCGCTTTCTGGGGTAGGAAAATATTATAGAAGTTAATGAGTCCGAGGAATGCTTGGAGGTCCGTTTTGTTTTTCGGTCTGGGGGCTTGTTTGATGGCTTTTAGTTTTTTGTCGGTAGGGTGAATTCCTTGTTTGTCAAGGAGGTATCCGAGGAATTCAACCCTTTCAGTACATAACTGGCACTTCTCCTTTTTTACCTTGAGGCTGGAGTCTTTAAATTTTTGCAGGACTGCCCGCAATCATTTTTCCAATTGTTTTTTAGTGGGGGCTGCTATTAAAACATTGTCGAAATAAGGTACGACTCCTTTAATTCCCTGCAATAGTCTTTCCATTAAACTTTGGAAAAACCCCAATGCAACGCTGACACCAAATTGGAGTCGGTTGCATTTGAATGCCCCTCGATGTGTTACGATTGTTTGAGCCTCGGCAGTTTCAGCATCGACCGGTAGTTGTTGATAAGCTTGGGCCAGGTCGAGCTTTGCAAAGATTCTGCCACCCCCCAGTGAGTGTAGGAGATGCTGGACTACTGGCACAGGGTAGGCACTCTGCTACAGTGCATGGTTGAGGGTGGCCTTGTAGTCTCCACAAATTCTCAGGGAGCCATCAGGTTTAATGGGGGTGACAATAGGTGTTTCCCATCGGGCATGGTCGATAGGTTCTAATACGCCTTGCGCTATGAGCTTATTTAATTGCTCATCTATCTTAGGCTTGAGTGCGAATGGCACTCGGCGCGGTTTGAGGCGGATGGGAGCAATGTCAGGGCGAAGATTAAAGGAGATTGGGGACCCCTTGTACTTGCCTAAAGTGTCATCGAAGACCTCTTGGAAGTCCCGGACAAGTGTCGCTTCCCAGTCCTCATCATCTGTGTGGTTGATGCCTGCCATCTCAATTCCCAACGGTGCGAACCATTGCAACCCGAGAAGGCTGGGGTGGTCTTTATCAATGATTGTGAGCAGTAGGATGGTGGTGCGGTTTTTGAAAGAAATCTGGAAGTGTCCTGTACCAGCGACCGGGATGCGGTTACCTTGATAGTCTTTCAAGATTAGTTTCTGGTCGCTTAGCTCTTGGCGGCGTATGCTGGGTATAAGCCGCTTTATGGTCTGCCAGGAGACCATAGAGAGGTAGGAGCCAGAGTCAACTTCCATGGTGCATGGTTGGTTCTCGATGGCGACCTCAACACGTATCTTCCGTGCGTCTATTGATGAAGCGTGGCCGATGATGACTGTTTGGTGCGTTTCTTCTCTTCTTGGTGCATCGATGAATTTCTTTGGTCGGCTGTCCCGGTTCCAGCGGCTGTCAGTCGGGCGGTCCAGGTTTTTGGTGGGGGTGCCGTCTAGTCTTCTCGGGCTGTTTCCCTGACGCCGGGGGCTGAAATTTCTTTTGTTGCGGCATACTTTGGCAATATGCCCTCGCTTTTCGCAAAAATGGCAAACAGCGTCCAGGAACTTGCATTCAGAACGCGGGTGATTTCCGCTGCAGCCGGCGCATTGGTATCCCGACTTACGACCGCGCCGGTCTCGCCGCTCGCGTTCCGATTGAAGTCTGTGAATTTCTTCCTCTTCACTGTCAGAAGGGGATTCGATATCGCCATGGTGGGTGGAGGCTGCGAGTTTTTCTGGTGTGGTAGTCGCCTCACCGGTTGGTTGGCAATCGGTTCCGTTTGAACGCCGCATTCTCGCTGCTGACTTACGGGTAGCTTCGGCTGTGGTGGCTTCGGCTATGGCGTCGGTGAGGGAGATGTCACCTTTGGCCATCAACCTGCTTTGGAGTGTTGGGTCTTTTAGGCCGAGGACGACCCGGTCACGCATGGCCTCGTCCAAATTAGCGAATCCACACAAGCCCCCTAGGTCCCTCAGGTCAGCTACGAACTCTTCGATGCTCTCACCCTTGCATTGATCCCGCTGATAGAAATCATGCCTTCGGATGAGAGTTGGTACAGCCGGGGCGTAGTGGTTCCGGAGGATGGGAGCTAGGGTGTCCCAATCCATTGTCTTGATGTCTGCGGGTTTCGCGAGTGCCTTGGCCATTTTAAAAACGTCGGGTCCGCAGTGCGTTAAAAAGACCGCTCGTTTCTTGCTGCCGGTAGCGTCTTTTAAGTTGTTGGATTCCAAAAACATTTGGAAACGATCAATGTAGGACTCCCAGTCCTCGCTGGCCGGGTTAAATGGTGCGGGTGGCGCGGCACTGCTGGCCATTTTGCTGGTCGTCTCTGCGCTGTTTGCCACGTGCTGATCAGACTTGTTGTCTCAGAATCCCACCCTCGTCGCCAGTGTTATGTATGGTCAGTGGGTCCCATAGATAGGCGAGGCTCGAGTAGTGAACAACAGGTCTTTATTAAGGAAACAGATTCTGAGACAAGACCCCAGCCGTGGCTGCTCTTTTTATAGAGCTAGCCGCGGCTAGGCAGCCAATGACAGGTTTTTGAGTTTGCCGCGCTTGGTTTTACCCAATCGCGGCAAACTCCATATGAGCCAATCCGGAGTGTTTACAGCAACCAATCACGGCCCGGCTTAACCGGACCAATAGGAATGCAGGTCTACGAGCCTGCTTAGTATGGAACACAAACCTTACCTTGAGACCCACGTGAGCTGAAACTGGAAGGTAAGACCAACGGTGGGAAAGGGAAATCCGCCCAAGGGTGGCTTCCTGACGTTGGTGGGAAAGTCGGTCTCATATTCCAGAGCTGCAGTAGTCACAGGACTGGCCCTTTAGTCATCCCGGAGCAGCTCCTCCAGTCCATAGCAGGCTGGAGCACCCGGGTGGAGGAGCAGCTGCTCTGGGATGACCAAAGGGCCAGTCCTGTGACTACTGCAGCTCTGGAATATGGGACCGACTTTCCCACCAACGTCAGCAAGCCACCATCAGTCAAAATTCATAGTAGTGGTCTGTGGGATTTAAAATTATGAGTTTGGTGGTCCCTGAGGTCCAAAAGGTTGGCAACCCTTGTTCTAGATGACAATTGGATCAGAAATTACATATTTAGGGCCTTTGTCACATACCATGTTTCTTCTTATCTCGCTACAGCTTAGAAGAACTCTTGACTACCCAGTGTGACCGGTTCACTCCAGAAGAGGTAAGAAAATTTCTTTGCATCCTGCTGATGTTCCATTTTTTTCTTTATTCAGTTAAGAGTCCCCTTGCCCAGATCTTTTATTTCAGTGTTATTTTTCCATGTTGTCAACAATTCAATCTAAAATCTGTAGAACTAGGACAAAAGGATAAAATATAATCTGGATATACTGTATTGATTTCATTGAATCATTACATTAATTTTAAATGTATATGACAGGGGTGTCAAACTCACAGCCCGTGGGCCAGATACGTCACACACTGGCCACGCTCACCCCCGGTTTAGTGAAGGGGGGGAAAGTTGCCACGAGTTTGACATCCCTGATATATGAGGTTGGTCTGAGGCAGAGGTGGTATTCAGCAGGTTCTGACCAGTTCTGGAGAACTGGTAGCGGAAATTTTGAGGAGTTCGTAGAACTGGCAAATGCCACCTCTGACTGGAGATTTTACAGTATCTTTCCCCACCAAGCCACGCCCACAGAACCGGTAGTAAAAAAATTTGAATCCCACCACTGGTCTGAGGCCAGAGTCAATGCTGAACTTTTTTTCAACTCAATAAGATTCTTCAAAGGATTGCATAGCACTTTTCTGTTACCACAGAATAAAAACAGATATTAACACTCACATTTTCTTTGCACATCAGTCAGCTTAACCACAGTGAGCAAAACCATACTTGCAAATCAGAGACTGAGGGGATCAAGCCAGGAAAGAAATGTATAACAATCTATATTGTTCTCTTTTAGCACAAATCTGAATTCTGAATAGCACATTAAAACAAATCATTTATGAGATATCCTTCTTTTGTTAGCCACCCACAACTCTTCTTGGGCAGTGCCAACAAGCACAATCATCCTCTTTCATGGCTAAGGAGCTGGCTGAGGAATTCTGGGAGTTGAAGTCCACCAGTCTTAAAGTTGCAAAGTTTGGAGACCTCTGGTTTAGAGTTATAAATGAAAACATTGAAAGTCATCAGCTGTAATCCTATCACTTCTCAACATAATCTTCTCTCTTTCTGGCAGATCAAGAACATGTGGCATGCTTTCCCTCCAGATGTAGCTGGCAATGTTGACTACAAGAACATCTGCCATGTCATCACACATGGAGAGGACAAGGAAGGGGAATAAAACCTGATTTTTTTTCACCCTTGCTTTGTGGGGAAATCTATGTAGACATCCCCAGGTTGGGGAATTTCATTTATGCTGGTCCCTGATGATCCACACTTTTGTAACCAAACAACAAACATCTCAATCTGTTATTTATTGTCTTATGTGGGGGAAAATTATGCCCCCAAAACTGACCCTAGTCACTACAACTAGTTTTAACCTAACTGGGGCTTCACACTGTCAAATGTCTTAATAAAAATGAGGACAGCTCTGTTTCTAATGCCCTTGTTTTCACAGTCTGCTCATCTGCTCAGGCCACAGAATGTTAGCACGGATTCGAATGGTGCCCCTATTCCCATTTTTAAAACAAATTTAGCTTCAGGTTCTGAATGTGATTGTTTTTCTTCCTTTTAGTGCTGCGATGGTTAATTAATTAACTCAGGGTTTTTTTAGTGTGGCCACTACAATTGTTAGGAAATAGTTTTGAGACACTTCCTTAGTAATAAGTACAGTCTTAAAAGATCATTCCTTCTTCTGTAAAAGAAAATGAGACAAGATCAACCTCTTATGTTGCTAGTATTAGAGACTCATCTAAAAGGAAAGAATATCTGCTTTTGGATTCAGAACAAGCTGTTTTAAATCTATAATTCAAGTTAAAGAATTGTTTGATTAAAATAGGCTAATTAATCACGTACTCAGGTAGTGTTGTCCCCAAAACTGGGCTCTTGCTTGGTGTTGAAGCCGATAAGTCACTGGACACAAGGTGTGATACAATATACTTTTATTTTGGTACCGAGATATAGGACCCTGGCTCAAAAGCTAACCAAGGGCCCTGATTACAATCTTACAGCAATTTTTATAGTCAAGGGGTGGTCACATTCAGCCCTTTGCCCTTCCCCTCATAATGCATGCATAACAGATAATATTGATTGGTTATTTGGATCTCAGCCCCCTACATAGCTAAATGTCGCATCACCTGTGTTTCACCCCAGGTCACGGGTATCTTGCAAAGTGTTCTAGTTTCATGTGCCAGCTATGTGGTTTTTGGGGTTTTTCTTATAAGCAAGCTATTCTTGTTCTTAATATCCTGGCTAGTGGTTTAAGGTGTTAACTTCTGCCTTGCTAAGTATGTGCAGTTCCAAACCCTTTCCTACTGCAGAGCAGCTCAAAGCAGCACCCCCACTGCCCGCGACCCCCCTCCTTCCACAGAGAAAAGTAAAAGCAGTTTAAAATCTTTGTCTGAGGCAGCACCCCCCAACCCCGTTATCCCTCTCCTTCTGTAGAAGAGAGAAGACAGGAAGGACAAAGGCTGCTTAAGGCAAATAAATGAAGACAAGAGAAAATGTTTTATCAGAATTCATATTCCTCACTCTCATGTCCATTAAATCCATACCAGGGTCCTATCTCCACATATGACCTTTCCTCTGATTCCTAGGGCCTCCTCTGCACATACATTCCATCATCTGATCCTTCAGTAGCAGGCCTAATATTGCTTCACTTACACATTTATTTTTTTTATCTTGGCTCCCATATACAGTAGAACCCTCTGTGTTTTCCCACCCACATCCTTGGTGAAGTCTGCACATCATATTATGCTTCAGTAATCATTATGTTGTATGTTGCTCTTACTAGTGACTGGTTACCCCATGTCCTGAGTTTCATGTTTACATACTGGTAACTGTTCGTTCACTAAATCCATTCATGTGTTTCCCTGGGAAAGATGAGGTTTTTTAAATATTGTGGATTCTTTTTGCCTGGAGATAATCTACTAAAAGGGAGGAGGTGATTGTTGGTGATGGGTGAGATCAGAGCCACAGATGAAGAGGAATGAATCAAAAGTTGTGAAATTGCCTCTTCATTCTGGTTCTTTCTTTTCAATCAGCCATTTGTGGCAAGTGGAGTGGGGTGGGATGGGGAAAGAGAGAAAACACAGTCATTTTACAATATAGGGCTTTTGAATTAACCAAGGATCATATTTTATAAGGGGTCTGATGCAAAATAACTCTAGCTAGGGCTGCTGGATCTGTGCTGCAAAAATTTGCCAAACATGGCAGAAAAAGGTTAGGATGATCACAAGTGGCATCTGGATTTTTGGTAGCTCTGCTGTAACATTATGTATTAATCTTATCACGGGGAATTAAAAGGTAAGTGATAAGTTTTCCCTCCATTCATATAATGCTCATAAAGTGGCAAAATGAGAGTTTTGAATATGAGTACCAAAGCAAAAAGATCGATTGATTTTGGCTTCGCAAAGGATGCGACGATTTTAAGGAAGAGAAAGCCATTGTAGGGATTTTTCAGAGAATTAGATTTGAGACTTCCTAAAATTTCAGCTCAAATTCATTGTGTCTGGCAGAAAATTCCAGAAAGCCTTCAGCTATGCCTGGTTGTGATTTGCCCTGGAAAGTGTGTAATAGTGCTGAGGGATGCAATAGAGAAGTAGGTGAGATGTGATGAAGAGAGTACCACAATTTGGGTGAGTAATTGCGAGGTTGGACAACTCAGATTGGACATACGGACAGATGCACAACAACTCTAGGAAAACATGGGGTGGTAGACAAGAGCAATGCTGATGTTACTGACCATGATAACTTTGACAATTGAGAAGGGAACAACTAATGTTTTAAAAAAATTATTTGGCCAGTTTAGTGAAATTGATTGCAGCAGGCATGCAAGGCATAGATTAAGAGAAAGTGGGAAGGAAATGACATACATTTTATTGCTGTCAAAAATCATATATGCTGAAGAAGTTACAACAGCAAACCCAGCTGCCCTCCTTTCAACCCCGATGCTGGTTCTGCTCCAATGATCCTGTGAAAGGAAATAATCTTTTTAAAAAAAATCCCTAGGGAGGTTTTACCAGGCAAACCCTGTACAAGAAATTTCTGTTTTCTAGAAGTTTTGGAGTACAACTCCCATCATCTTAGATCAGCACAGTTAATAAGCAGCAGATGCAACTCAGCCCGTTACCTCTTCAAAACTGTTCAACTACCCATCTCCCAAAGATTTTAATGGGACTGGTTGGCTGTCCTGTCTCGGCTCAGAAAGTGAAATTGTGCAGTGAAGACTTGAGAGTCTGATCCCGGCTGATTTTGAGGGAGAAGTCTACCTGTCAGCGTTCCAGCAAATCTCCATTCCAATCAGTAACACCGAGACAAACATATCTCAAAAGTACCTTTATTAGAATAGCACCTGGCACATCTGTGGAATCCCAAATCTGAAAATTTTCAGACTTCCCACAATTCCCAAACTGCCAAATCCATGCCCCCCGACCATCATCACATCACATGGCCCAATCACGATCCATCCAAAAGTAAGATCTTTTTTTCATTCTGCGCCATACCCAATGAACTTGAACTAACAAAAAAAAAATATTTTGTCTACTTAGAGCTACTCAATTGAATCCACCCCACTCCCACTTGTGGCAGTGTGTAATATGGCTGCCAAAGCTGACAGGCGTCCTCTCTTGAGGAAATCACATCCTGGAACAGATAATAAACAAAACACAACCAGGGGTTAATGCGATGCCCTTAACCCCCTTCTCCCCCCTCCAAGGGGACCCTTTGGTTTGTCAGGGAATTCGTCATGGAATTGGTTAACCAATCTATCAGCATGTACATCCCAACTTTTTACCCAAGTAGCATCTGACAAAGGGTAACCTTTCCACAACACCAAATATTGTAATCTCCTTCAGTGTAATCTAGAATCTATGATTTTCTTTATTTCATAATGTGTCTCACCCTGTACGATTAAAGGTTTGGGGCGAGCTGCTGGTATCGGCCTTAGATTCGATCCTACAGCAGGTTTCAATAAACTACTATGGAACACTGGATGTATTTTCCCCAACAGCCGAGGGAGACTTAATTGGACTGTCTCTGGATTGATTATTTTTGATATAGGGAATGGACCTAAGAATTTAGGGCCCAACTTCCCTACTGGGAAGTTTCAACTTGAGATATTTAGTTGACAAAAACACTTTGTCCCCTACTTTAAATGGTGGTTGGAGGGATCTACATTTGTCTGCTTATTTTTTATATTCCTCAGCAGCTTCAGTCAAAGCTTTTTTTGTATCCTCCCAACCTTTCTTTAATGAGTCCATCCATTCTGTTAAAGACATGGATGTTGGGGATTCCCTAGGTAATTCTGGCATAGGGACAAATTCCATGCCAGTATTGATTTGGAACGGAGTCAAGCCTGTGCTGCTGTGTACTGCATTATTGTAAGCAACTTCTGCAAATGGCAACAGCTCCGCCCAGTTCTCCTGTTGATCATTTACATAGCATCTAATGTATTGTTCCACCATGGCATTCGCTCTCTCTGCTGCCCCATTGCACGGAGGATGGAATGCTGAGGAAAGCCCTTGGGATGACCCAATGGACTTCAGAAACTCCCTCCAGAACTTAGCAGTAAACTGTACACCTCAGTCTGAGATTACTCTACGAGGTACTCCCTGGAGCCTATAGATATGCTTCATGAACAGTTTTGCAAGTTTCTTAGCCGAAGGTAATACAGGCTGTAAAGTGGGCTTGCTTAAAGAATAAGTCAATAACAGTCCAAATCACGGTATTTCCTCCACTCTCAGGTAACTATGACAAAGTCCATCGTGATTTCTTCCCACAGCTTTGTTGGTTCAGCTACTTGTTGAAGGAGGCCAGGGGTTTTTCCAGTTCTGTGTTTCATCGTAGCACAAATTGAGCAGCTTTTCACATAGTCTTCAACATCAGGTTTCATTTTTGGCCACCAGAACCGTCTCCTGACTAAATTCAGGGTTTTTAAGAACCCAAAGTGTCCCCCCAACCACGAGTCATGGCTACGTTTTAGCACCATCAGTCTTAGGGTATTGGGTACATAAATTTTTGTCCCTTTCCAAGCCAATCCCTCGCTCATTGTCAAATCGGTTTGATGTTCAACAAACCAGGGATCGGTCAAAAGGGCTGCTTTCAACTCAGTTGTCAGTTTATCTTCTAGGCATCTGGGATTGCAGTTGGCTTGGCCTCTGGTAGTTGTCTATAGAAATTTGCAAAACCCAAAAAGCTTTGAAGTTGTTTATGTGTTTTGGGGGGTTGCTAGTCTAGCACCGCTGTCACTTTTCCAGGGTCCATCTCAATCCCCTGGTTAGACACTCGGTAGCCCAGGTAATCCAGTGACTCTTTATGGAATTCGCACTTTGACAGCTTTACATATAACTTGGCTGCTAAGAGTTTTTCAGCACTTGTCTGACCAATTTGACATGTTCTTCTATGGTTTTGCTGAATATAAGAATGTCACTCAGGTAGACGAGGACCCCTTTGTATAGGTGTGGATGTAACACTTCATTGACGAGTTGCATAAATACTGCGGGACCCCCTTGAAGTCCGAAAGGCATGACTCAAAATTGGAAACTACCCAGAGGGCAGTTGAAGGCAGTTTTCCATTCGTCTCCCTCCTTTATGCAGACTCAGTAGTAAGCTTCTCTCAAATCTAGTTTGGTGAAGACCTTGCCTTTAGCCAGGTGATTTAATAAGACCTTCATGAGGGGAGGGGTACATGTCTTTTATGCATACCCCGTTCATGCCCCTAAAATCCACACATAATATTAACCCACCATCTTTTTTTCTTTGAATAGCACTGGAGCAGCCAACCTAGATTTGGCAGGTTCAATAAAAGCTCTGTCCAAATTGCTATTGATGTATTTTCTCAACTCAGTCATTTCAGCTGGTGTCATTGAATACATCTTTGGTTTTGGCAGTTTTGTCCCGGTTCTAACTCTATGGCACAATGAGTGGCGCGATGGGGGGGTGGGGTAAAACATTGCATTCCTCTTTGCTGAAAACCTCAGCCAAGTCCCTATATTGTTTAGGGACTTGGGGCGCACCTGGAGGAGAGTCTGAAGTGGTGGCAGCTCTCTCTGGTTGGGGATCTCTGTTGGGTGGCAGTTTCTTTGTGGGAGGGAGGGGGCAGTGGGCCAACCCCAATTATGATTTTTTTGGTATCTGTCCTCCCAGTTGATGGTAGGGGCCCATTTATCCAGCCAAGCAAGTCCCAATATGACAGATTCTGACATTTTTGGAGCCACTACAAAACATATGAGTTCACGGTGTCTCCCCATCTCTAATTTGATCAACTCTGTTATTTGTGTGGCTGGGACTCCCCCAATTAGAGTCCCATCTACTTGTTCAAACCTGATTGGGCATTTCAGGTTTTTAGTTTTTATTCCTAATTGTTCAATGATGGGGAGGCCAATAAGGCATCTGGAACACCCGGTATCTATTACGGCTTCTATCTCCCTGCCTCCTCCATGCTCAGGCATCACCAGCTTCACTTTGACTATAAGAGGGGGGGATGGCAGCACTCACCATGGGGGCGTCTTCTTCATTGGCTTCTGTGGGGAGAATTTCCTGGGCCGGAAGTTCATTGCTCACTTCTCTGTGGAGGGGACCTTCTACAGTGTGTCTAGCAAACTGGCTACTGTCTGGAGGCTTCCGTGGATTTCTTTGACTCCTGGTGGCTGTACTAGGCCTTGGTTGTGGAGCTTGTGGAACAGGTGCAGGAGCCAGACAGTCAGCTGCTGTATGGCCATCTTGGCCACAACGATAACACTTTATCATTCTGGTGGGTCGGGTAGGAGCAGCTGCAGTAGGTCTGGTCAGAAGTCGTCTGGCCACAGCTCTCCTAGGAGGGCCTTTAGGAAGGGTTTTTTTGGGTGGGTTGATCTCCCTGTCCAGCCTGAGGGACATTGCATACCAATCCTTCAGAGTCTCAGGTATTTCTCTAATGTTACAGGCCTTTTTAACTTCTGGGTCAATAGCATTCTTGAAATAATGTAACAGTATTCTCTCAGGCCAGGCCATGAGATGGCTTGCAACCCTTCTAAAGTCTCATACAAAGTCTTTTAAGGGTCGCTTGCCTTGTTTCATTTCCATTAATTTGTCTTCATTTTCCCCAATTATATCAGGATTTTCAAACCTAAAGCTAAGGAGTTCAAGGAAGGAATTGACATCATAAAGTTCTGGAGCTTGTTTGTAGTGCAATTGAGCCATCCAATCAGAAGCATCCCCCTCATTCATCCCATCTGTGATTGCAGCAACCAGGTCGTGATCTGTTGCATATTGGGTTCCAAACCGCTCTATGTGGGACCAGATCCGAGTGAGGAAATAAGCAAAATGTTCATGTTGTCCGTCAAACATTGCTTTAAAAACCATTTGGTCTGGTCTGAGTGGGGCAGGGATCGCCATAGCAACTGGGGGCTGGGCTGGAAAGTACGGAGCCTGCCAAGGAATGTGGGAACCCTGGAGGGGGACTCCAAGGGGCGGCTGTGTTGGGACTTTCTGGAAGAAGGGCCTCTGCAGGGTTGCTCTGAGGGGTGGCTGAATTGGCACCTGCTGAGAAGAGGCTGTTTGTTGCATTCTTCCCCGCAATGGGAAGAGGGGGGTGGCTGCTGTCTGCTGCCTGCGCAGATCCCTTTGTTGAGAAGGGATCACTGCTTCTCTTTGGGGCCAGGCATTCACTGGCATTGGACCCACCCTTGACCAGGATAAAATCCCCACCCTGGAGGAATACTCCCTGCAAGGGGTAATCTCCTTTCTGGTTGTGGAGGGGGAGGGCTTGGGGTTTGTAACGTACCCAATGTCAGCTGCATCTGCTGTCTCTCCCTTGAAACTTGGGTCTGCCAGGCTGGGCTGGTTTGCCAGCCACCTCCAACCGATGCCCCAGTGATTCCCCCTCCACTTTTCAGGCTCGGGAAAGTAAAGGTGGGCTGCGTTAGGACCCAGCTTGTCTGGAGAGGTTGTGGCTGTGAGACATAACTTTCCACCTTAAGTTGTTGGAGTTGTTCTGGGATTCCTGCCAACGACTGGCTTCGGGATGGATGCCACAGGTTGATGTCTTGGGAGCTGTCAGATCTCAATGTCCCCCCACTTCTCCACTCTGTCTTGTGGGCAGTTTTCAGGAGGCTGGAGAAAGAGAGGTGTTCAAGCAGCATCTCCTCTGGTCTCATCCCTGGATTCAGCTCCGTCTGGCAGCTTCTCCATGAGTCCATCTCCTTGGGCCTGGCTCCTAACCTCTGTCTCTCCTCTGCAGCCTCCAATGCCTGCACCACCTCTTCAGAAGGGGGCTGGGGCTTCAATTAGTTCTCTGGTGTCCAGCCCCATAGCCCCTTCTGTATCTCCTTCCAGTTCTTCCATCTTCGCTGAGACTTCGTACTGCTCCATTTTTTGAATCAGTGCTGGGGCTCAGCACCCTGGACAGCCCCTTTTGGGGTGCTGGAGTTTGTTAGAGATTCAGGATAATGTCAGCATTCCAGCAAACCTCCATTCCAATCAGTAACACCGAGACAATCCAACCCCCTCCCACTTGTGGCAGTGTGGAATATGGCTTCCAAAGCTGACACTACCACTTTGGCTGATTGGGTAAGGCAACACAGGGAGATCACATCAGTATTGGGCCCCACAAAGTGTGCCACGTTCTGTCATGCACTTGGTAGAGTTGGACTCTGAGGGAGAGGAGGAACAGCCGACAGGGAGTGGAGGTGTGGCTCCAGAGGTTGTGGAGGAGGCTGGGGAAGGGCTGAGGGCAGCTGGGCAGTCAGAGGAAGAACCAGGCCCATCCCCTCTCCATCCTAAGACACGCAGGGAGGAATGGAGAAGGCAACAACTTGGCTTGCGAGAGAGGAAGCGGCAATGATCCTCTTCATTGGTTGCAGCTGGGGAGACGAGTATATAAGAGAGACAGTTAAAACACAGGTTTCCAGAAGAAAAGCATATTTTATTTTGGTCTGAAGTTATCTTGGTTGGCGTCCTTCCAACAGCCTGTGCCTTGTTATCTCCTTGAATTTGGTAAGTACTTCTGTTCTGTTGTGGAAATTTCATCATTGTAGTTTTTTTTTTTTTTCACCTCTATCTGCTCCTTAAATTTGGACTGTATTGCTTTCTTTTTAAGGCTATTTTTGAGTACGTTTTATCTCCAACTGAGTATTATTGAACAGTGGGGCCAAGTTGGAGGTATTAAAGGACATTTATTTACGTTTTGGATTTTGTTATTTTTGTGTTACACTCTGGGTCATCACACGTTCTCAGTGATTCCTCCACTAGCTTCAATTGGCCCCCCGGGGTAGGAAGCCTTTATGGAGCTGGCTATAGGATGCAAGTCCTGCAGAAGAAGAAAAGAGATGAGAAAGAGGATGGGGGAAACCAAATATTTTCAGTCTTGTGATGATGACATCTATCAGAGTTATGGATATGTATGGAATTTGAGGTCCAAATTGGGTGCAAGCCAAGTGAGGGAATGATCACACATGAGACATGATTTTTTTAAAATACACAACATGTAATCTGAGGTCCTGAAGGCCTCTCCAGAAGCAGAACCTTCACAAATCATGTCTTGTTCAAGGGTGGAAGATACCCACGTCAAAGCTTTACTGTAAACATGTTTGCATGCCATGCTTCACTGTGTAAACCCCTTCAAATAACTTCTGTCATATGTAGTGACACATATTCTGAATAAATAACACAATTAAACCAAATCCTGCAGCAACCTAATTCCTGTTCCAGGAAATCGTACCTGGTTATAAATTGGGGAAAACAAAGATTTCAGAAGGAAGATTCAATCTTGAGCCTGATGCTTTTAAAGCAGCCCTCTTAACAACCTTTGAAACTCTATTTTTCAAATGTCAATATTTTGTCCATAATCAATCCAAAAGAACCAAACCATTTTTATTTTTTTAAAGAAAATCAGTCATAAATTCCAGTTTATGACACTACAATTGAAAAACATGAATTTCGGTGAAAACTTTATAAAGATGATCCAAGCAATTTATTTCAACCAAACAGCAAAAGTGATAATAAATGGAGAAATAACAGAAAAATTTAACATAAACAAAGGTACAAGACAAGGATGTCCACTACCCCCCCTTTTATTTATATTAACTTTGGAAGTGCTACTCAGACAGATAAGACAAGACCCAGAAATAAAAGGCTTGAACATAAAAAAGAACAATACAAAGTACAAGCATTTGCAGATGACCTGGTGTTCATCTTGGAGGAACCCATAGAAACAGGACCCAAATTAATTTAAAAAATAGAAGAGTTTGGTGCAGTGGCAGGGCTTAAAATAAATAAGGAAAAGACTAAAATATTGACAAAGAACCTTACAAATAAAAAGAAAACCAAACTGATGGAACAGATGGGCATGCAGATAACTAAAAAAAGTTAAATACTTGGGAATTTGGCTAACAGCAAGATGCACATCCATTAAAGAAAATAACTATACTAAATTAATACAGCAAATAAAGATGGATCTGGACAAGTGGAAACATCTACAGCTGTCATTGGTTGGAAGGATAGCTACAACAAAAATGAACATTCTACCAAAACTGCTATTCTTGTTCCAAGCAATCCTGATAAAATTAGGAAAAAGTTCTCTGAGGAGCTAAATAGACTGATTTCTAAGTTCATCTGGCAGGGCAAAAAACCAAGAATTAAAATGAAAATGTTACAAGACACTAAAAACAAGGGAGGGTTTGGGCTCCCGGATTGGGAGCTGTACTATCAGGCTTCAATGCTCACATGGGTGAAGGACTGGATAAATTTAAACAAAAGAATATTGACAATAGAAGGGCATGATTTACAATTGAGGTGGCATGCATTTATATGGTACAGAAAAAACAAAGCACATAGATACTTCCAAAGGCACTATATCAGAAACGCTCTGTTGTCAGTTTGGGGAAAAATCAAACAGAACCACTACATGAAAATACCGGTCTGGACCTGTTGTTGGGGTGGCATGCTTTTTTATGGTATAAAGGAACTAAAACACAGGGGTACTTTAGAAGACATTATATATGGGAGTCTCTGTGGTTAAATTGGGAGAAAAATAAAAGACAATGTTATTTGAAAATTCCAGTCTGGCTATCGACTATTGAAGCATTTTCTTATCCTATAATATACAAAAAGGAACAAACAGTTAGATATGGTGAAATATTGAATGAAAAGGGTGAACTTAAATCTATACAAAAACTAGAGGAACAAGGTATAAAGATGAATTGGTTTTCATATGCGCAAATACATTCAAGGTATGATAAAGATTCTAAAACAGAAGGTTTCTATGATAAACTGACTGACTTAGATAAGATTTTGACAGGTACTGATGAAAAGGTGATTAAAAAAGTGTATGGATATTTATTAGAAATTAAACTAGAAGAAGAACAAGTTAAAGAAACTATGATTGCTTGGGGGAAGAATTTTGGATATGGGATTGATCTTGAGAAATGGCAAACATTGTGGTCTCAAAATTATAAAATGACAATGTCAACAGCATATAAAGAAAATTTGTATAAGTTGTTTTACAGGTGGCACTTTCCCCCGACAAGAATAGCAAGAATGTTCAAGAATAAATCTGAAAAATGTTGGAAATGTCATCAGATACCTGGCTCATATTACCATATGTGGTGGACTTGTGCGGATGCTAAAAATACTGGACTAAAATCCATACGTGGTTGGGAAAAATGACAAAAAAGCATATAGATTTGAAACCAGAAATATTTTTATTGGGAATTTTACCTGAAATATATAGTAAAGACTTGAAATGCCTGATTGTAAATGTATTAACAGCGGCTAGGATTGTATTTGCTAAAAACTGGAAAAATGAGAAAATACCATCACAGGAGGAAATCATTAAGAAAATATTGGAATGTACTGAAATGAGTAGATTGACATTTGAAATTAGAGAACAAGATGATAAACAATTTTATAAAATTTGGGATCTATTCTGTCAATGGTTAGACAATAAAATATAGTAACGAAATATGTAGACTTTTAGAAAATAATAAATATATAAAGATGTATTATTTTCTAATTATATCTACAAAATGATTCTAGGATAGATCTGGGATGATACGAATTGTCATAAAACAAATTAAGTAAAATATGATCATTTTGGAAAACATGAATGAATAAAAGTATAGTCAAATGATTGATTAATAATGATATTAATGTATTTAATATATTGATTGAAAATACGAGATTATATACAATGTAATTATAATTGAAGACTATGAAATGGAAGCACAAAACAATTTGTAAACCAACCGGCACACTGTATGTACATATATGGAAGATGATTTGATGTTTTTATGTTTTGTTTGTTTATGTTTGTCTTAAAAACCAATAAAAATTATATATATATAAAAAAAGAAAATACTGGTCTGGAGGGTTCTGGGTGACTTCCGGATCGGCGGAGTGGGGAAACAAGGCTCCGTTATCCCTACCTGATTTCTCCTGCCTGGCAACCCTTAATAGGCATTGTGAACCCTGGAGAGATTAGCAAAGGCAGAGGTGATGCCCTGAAGACAGTGTGGAGAAAGGCGATCTCCCGCTAGAATGAAGGGAAACTCCTTGATGCTGGCAGGAGAGAAGTCTGCCAGCATGGCGGATCTGAAGCTGTGATAACCAGGCAAGAAACAGGAAGACAAAATCAAGAAACAACACAATGACGCTGGGTGAGAACTTTTTTATTTCTAAAACTTTGCAATAGATCTACCCTTGACATAAAATAGAATTGGAGAAAGTGGAACTCAAAAAGATCAGAGCAGAATTTCCTCTCCATGAGAACAGCAGCAACCAGGTAGTTGGAGCTTTTGACAGATCTGGAGAAGAGCCACAGGACATTTATAGAAAACGGAGACTAAGCTGGAGGAAAGTCCAGACTAAGTATTTGGTAAGAACTTTTAAGAAAATGCGCTTACTATGATCCCCTTTTCCCTTTGATTGAGGCTGGGATTAAAACTTTGGGAAGAGCTTTTCTTTAGTATTAAAAAGAATAAGAATGCCATCTAGGGATGTGAAGAGTGTGTCTGAAAGTAAAGTAACTGATGCAATACCTATAAGAATTACAGAAGGACTTCCATGACATTTAGAGGGCATTAATTAAGTTTGGAAATGGAAGATTGAAAAAGAAGAGAAAATTCCTTGGTGAATTTGGAAATTCTATAACTATCTAGGTACTGTTTGAGAAAACCTTAATGACTTGATGAGATTCGGGGCCCTTATGGATTATAAACTTTAAGACTGCCAAAAGAACTATAACAACAGTGGGGCAAATTCGGATTATAAATTTAAGCATCAAAGAAAAAAAGATTGAGGAACGCATACTCCGAAAGCTTTTGAATAATTTAAAGAATTGATAGAAACATTAACTCTTACCTTTACTGATTATTAACTACTAAGTAGCAATTATTTAGCCTAAAGTTATATATATGTATCTGATAGATTGTATATCAGTGGTGGTATTCGACCGGTTTGGCCCAGTTCTGGCAAGCCAGTAGGAGCGATGAACAGTGGAGACCAAACCGGTTCTCTCCGCTGCTCTGCTGTTGGGCCCACCCACCCACCTGTGCTCCCATACTCACTTTTATCTGCTGAATTTGAAGCGCACTTGCTTTGCACGGCACAGATTAGTGTTGCACGGCAGCTGCTGAAGCGACCAGGATTGTGCAAGCTTGCAGGAGGCGAGTTAGAATACCTCTGCACCTACACAAATGCCTCTGCACCTGCACAAAGTACGCATTTGGCACACACGTGCACCCAAAGCGTGTGCACGCACGGCAAAGTGCGCCCACCAAGCCACGGCCACCGAACCAGTGGCAACAATATATGAATCCCACCACTGTTCTATATATTCTATATGTGTTACTGAGCTGTGGGTTGATTGTCATTGTTATAATAACAGGGTGTTTAAGGAGATATATCGGGGGGCGTGAGGGAAAACAACCCTAGAGCAAAGAAAAAATAATAAAACTACTACATTTACCATTTTGGAGAAATAATTTTTGATTACCCAGCATTTTTTCACATGATTCCTAGAGATGACAAGTACATCAAATATCTCCAAAATAGGAAAGAAAACCTCATTGATGCCTACATCTGCAACATCATCTCCATCAAACCAGCAATGAATAAAAAGCATGTTAGGCACGGAGAAGTTAGGCTCTATGCAGAATATGCAGGCAACGCTTCTTGCGATACAAGAAGCCATGACAAAGACCCACGAAACCATATCTAGAAATTATGAGAAGATTAAAAGTGAAATAGGGGAGATGAAAGAGGACATTTGGAAATGATGGTGGAACTATTGGTGAAAGATTTGGGAATAGGAAAGAACAAAATGCTGATTGAAATGGATGACGTTTATAGAATACAGACTAATTATGCAAGACGCCACAACCTACCAAAAGAAATTCATGTAAGATTCATCAAAAAATCAATCAGAGACGAGATCCTCCATAGAACAAGAGATGACCCATTAGAGTACAGAGGGAAACAGCTAATAGTATTGAAACAAGTGCCAAAAAGAATCAGGGACCTTCAGAAACCATACCAATTTTTGACATCTAAATTGACTAGGCACAATATTAACTTC